>NW_027185761.1:22007768-22009507 GCF_028583685.1 Petaurus breviceps papuanus
GGCTAGACATGTCACAGTGCAAGGATTTCATCCATGGCCATTCCTCCTATGGGCTTCTGCTGAGTGGGTGGGGGAGTGAGCAAGCAGGTAGAGAAGTCATGACCATTTATTATGCTCCTACTGTGTGACTAACTCTGATCTAGGAGTGTTCGGGGAGACACAGAGGGAAATGAGAGAGACTGAATGAGAGAGTGAGATACACAGAAGGAAGGGAGGGCCTTCTCTCCAAGTGGTGGACTATAGAACTGGAACATTCCATATACTGTCAGACTCAGATGGTGTATTCTATAGTTTGGTTGAATTATTTTTCCCCTCTTTCTCTTTAAATTTTTATTAAAAGGAACTCTGGAAAAGGGAACGAGGAATGTATTTGGAAATGAAAGTGATTTTTAAAAAACAAAGATATCCATAAAAATATTAAAAGTAAAAAAGGTAGGAGAAAGGAAGAGGGAAGAGGGAGAAAAGGAAGAAGAGGAATGTAGGGAAGAAGAAAAGGAGAAAAGAGAGGAGAAAAACAAGAAGGGAGGGAGGAAGAGACACAAGAAAGATGAACTAGAGGAAGAGACACAAGAAAGATGAACTAGAGGAAGAGAGTAATGGAGGGAGGTAGGGAGGAGGAAATGAAGGGATAGAGGAGGAGAAGAAAGGTGTGATGGATGTAGGGCAACAAAGGAGGGAGAGGGATGCAAGGAAGAAGAGGTAGAGATAGGAAAGAAAGAGGGGGAGATGAGAGGGATTTGGGGAGGAGGGAGAGGATGGTAGAGAAGAAAGCAAGGAAGAAAAGTTGAGTGAAAGGAGAGAGAATAGAGATGCCAGTGGACTGGGAGTTGACCACTCAGGCCAGTACTTTATCCCAAGAGTCCAATCTGTGCTCACATCAATTGTGCTATCCTCAGTTATAGGGTGACCTGTGATCTTCACTGGTACAGGAAATTCCCAAGTGAGTAAAACCCCTCTGTCAATGCAGACTAGTGCTTTCTCATCTTTGAGAGTTGCCTGGAGTACTGAGATGTTAAGTGATTTGCCCAGGGTTAGAGGAAGGTCTGAACCCAGGCTTTCCTTGCTTCTAGTTCAGTGTTTTCTCCGCTATACCACATTGTTCCTCATTCTCAGTCATGCATTATATTTTAGCTTTTTTTAAAACTAAAGTTTAAATTTTGGTAGCCCTAACCCACATGGTAACCCACATGGGAATATCACAGGAATATGGCGCCTTCAGCTCCTTTGTCTTACATCTTCCTCCAATTCATCTGTGGTCCAGTCTCCAGTTCCAGACCACTTACAGGCATATTATCAATAGCTTTCACTTAGAAAAAAATTTCCTCATAAGGACCTTGTGAAGCAGGTCACACAAGAATTACTAACCTAATATTACAGAGGAAGAAATTAAAGTTCAAGGACTGAAATTACTTACCCAGGATGACAGAGTCAAAAAGCATCAGAGCCAAGATTTGAACCCAGGTGTGCTAGCTCTCAGCCCAACCTTTTTTTCCATTTTGCCATATTATCCTTCAGAAGACTCAAATCACATCATGCAAATGGTTAGAGAGGTAGGGGACTGGACGCAGCTAGGTGGTGCAGTAGATAGAGAACCTGAGTTAAAATCTGACTTCAGAGACTAGCTATGTGACCCTGGGCAAGTCATTTAAGCTTGATTGCTTCCCCCAATCCACCAAAAGAAAGGAAGGAAGGAAGAAAGAAAGAAAGAAAGAAAGAAAGAAAGAAAGAAAGAAAGAAAG
>NW_027185761.1:22009907-22046584 GCF_028583685.1 Petaurus breviceps papuanus
CTGTGGGGGACACAGAGGTGAAACAAGGCACCATCCCTGCTTACTGACTAATAAAGGGGAATCGATTAATTAACAAGCATTTATTAGATACCTACTCTGTGCCAAGCACTGTGCTAAGCACTGATAATACAAAGATAAAGATGAAACAATCTTCCCCTGCCCCGAAGGAGTTCACATTCTAGTTGCTAGGACATGGACACAAATCCCTAACATATAAAGCAGTGCTGTATTGGATCAAAAGAGAAAATTAATTTATTTTTTTCCTTTTTTTTTTCTTGAGGGGCAATGAGGGTTAAGTGACTTGCCCAAGGTCACATGGCTAATAAGTGTTAAGTGTCTGAGGCCAAATTTGAACTCAGGTCCTCCTGACTCCAGGGCTGGTGCTCTATTCACTGCACCACCTAGCCACCCCACTCTGTAAAATTTAAAATGACATATAAATGTAAGCTATTATTGTTATTTCTGCTTAGGATGACTATGGAAGATTTTGTGAAGGGAGAGAGTGGCATATGAACTTTGAACTCATCAAGGATGAGTAGGATCCAAAAGCTGGACATAGAAAAAAAAAGGTATTCAACACATAAGTCATGGCATAGATAAAGAACAGGAGATGGGAAATGTGGAAGTGTTCTGAGTTTTCCAAGAGCAGAATATGTGAATGGCACCAGTGTAAGACAAAACAGGACAGGTTGTTTGAAGTAGATTGTAAAGGACATTGAATGACAGGCTAAGAAGTTTTTTTAATTGCCAATTAGCTGTGTGATCTTGGACAAGATCCTTAATTCATAGAAACTGGAAGTCATTAGTTAGTACCTAGCTAAAGTTAACCACCGCAGTCCAAAACTCCAAAATTCCTCATTTGACCATAGTTTTCTTATCCTTCCATCTCCTCCATACCTCACTCTTCTCATAACAGAAGTTCTTAACCTTTTTTGTGTTATGGACATCTTTGACAGTCTGATGAAGCCTATGGGAGTCAATTATGTAGCTCAGGGGAAAGAATGGTAGTCCTGGAGTCAGACACTTACTAGCTGTGTGACCCTGGGTAAGTCATAATCTCTGTCTACCTCAGTTTCCTCATCTGTAAAGTGGGGATAGTAGTAGCACCTACCTCCTAGGACCGATATGAGGATCACATGAGATAATATTTGCAAAGTACTTCATTTATACTTTGCACATTAAAGAAGCATGTGTATATATATGTATATATATACATAAATACATACATAAATGCTAACTATTATTATAGGCTTATCAGGATAATATTTGTTGCCTACATTCATAACTGAAATAAATGCTAAATTTTAATTAGAGATCAGTGAAAATAAACATGTAATTTTTTTCTATCCATATTCATGAACTCCTGAAATTGACCTACTAACCTTGGCAGATTAGGAACCTCATTCTTGGTCCATACCCCAGTCTTTCCATCCCATCATATCTGCCCCTCCTCAGCCAGTCTCCAATACTCCAGCTTCCCTTTTCTCTCTTCTCTGTCTTGATCCTATAGTTAACCAGTTCAACTCTACTCTGCTCTTTACTCAGAAATCCTTTTGTCCCTTTGCCCTGTAGCGTTTTGCCATCTACCAGCCAACAATTTTTGGTGCTAGGTTTCTGTTCTTGTGTGCCCCTGGTTGAAGTCAAACAAGTGTGCCTATTAGACCTGCTACAAGTTGATCTTATCTCATTTCACTTGGGCTTTTGACACTGCACAGAAATCCTTTTATTCTTCACTAGCTGATTCATTACTGTGCTCCCCACAGTGCCTGACCAAGGCTTTCCTCTCCTCAAATTATCTATCTGACACTTTTCCCCTCTTCAGCAGAGTACTTAATCCCCTCCTTTACTGAGAAAACAACATTCAAAACATTAGTTAGAATGTAAGGTCCTTGTGAGTGAATAGGGATTGTTTCATTCTTCAGTCCAGTGATTGGCATGTAACAGGAATTTAATAAATGCTTTGTTTATCCATTGAAAATAGAGGTCATCATAGGGGCGGCCAGGTGGCTCAGCAAGTAAGAGCATGGGCTCCAGTGTCGGGATGACCTGGGGATCAAATCCGGGCTCAGATACTCAGCACCGCACCCAGAAATAAATGGCCGTGTAACCTTGAGCAAGTTACTTAACCCCAATTGCTTAAAAAAAAAAAAAGAAAATAGAGGTCATCTTTCCCAAACAACAACAAATCCATAGAAAGTGCTCTCTCTTCTCTCCTGTTCTATACTTCAAAAGACCTTCACACCATTCTCCATTCTCCCTGCATTTATTCCAACCTTTGACAAAGATGAGGCCCCTCTCTTTGCCAAGGTCAAGTCCATGACTTCTGCTCCTGATTCTCATCCCTCCTCCTCCTTTCACAAGTTTGCTCTCTTAAATATCCCCCCTCCCTCTATTCTTCAATTTCTCTGTATCTAGTGGTTCATTCCCTACAAAATATGCCCAGGTCTCCACAAACAAGCAAAAAACCCTCACTTGAGCCTATCATTCCCTAAAACTTTCATTCTGTGTCTGTCTTTCCTTTCACAACCAACTCCTAGAAAAAGCCACAGCCACTCATTGTTTCCCCTTCCTCTTCTCCCACTCACTTCTCATCTCTTTGCAATCCAGTTTCCAATGTCATCATTCAATCGAAACTACTCTCTTTAATGATCTCTTAATTACTAAATTCAATAGCTTCTCCTATTTTTCAAATTTAATTTAATTTTTTCAATTGACAAAAATCTATTTTTTCTCCCATCTCTACATCCCATCATAAAAAGAAAGAGAAAACAAAATCCTTGTAACAAATATGCATCAAGCAAAAAACTTCCCCCATTGGTCATATAAAAAATGTATGTCTCATTTTGTACCCTGAGTCCAACAGTTCTCTGTTAAGAGATGGGGATCATATCTCATCATTAGTCCTCTGGGATCATGGGTGCTCACTGCTTGATCAAAGTTCTGAAGTCTTTCAAAGTTGGTCATTTTTAGAATGCTGTTGTTACTGTATGAAGTGTTCTCTTGATTCTGCACACTTTACTCTGAATCAGTTAATATGAATCTTCTTAGGTTTCTATGTCGGCATCCTCCTCAAACTCATTATTCTTTTTAAACTCCCTGCTTCACCTGACGCTTGACCACCCTCTCTTCTGGTGGTTCTCTTCACTGTTTGCATGTCGTTGCTCACTCCCGTTTTTTGCCTTGCCTGTCCAACTGTTCCTTCTCATACAGTTCATTACCTAAGCCATAACTGGACATTTCCCCAAGACTCTGCCCTGGATACCCTTCTCTTCTCTGTCCATACTCTATCAGAATTGTCTTTTATGAAGATGACTCCAAGATCTGTAAATGCAGCTCTCGTATCTTTCCTGAGTTCCAGTCTATCTAGTTATCTCAAACTTGGCACGTCAGGAACAGAATGCAGGATCTCTACCCCTACCTTGGCCATGCGCCCTTTCTTGACATTTTCCTATTTCTATCATCCTTCTGGTCACCTAGGTTCACAACCTTGGATTCCCCCTTAACTCTTCCTTCTCCTTCACTCCTCATATCCAATCAGTTTCTTCATCTTGTCAATTGGACATCTACAACATCTCTTGCATCCATCTCCCAATTGCCATTGCCATAGCTAATTCAGGTCCTTATCACTTCTACCTGAATTGTTGCAACAGCATTCTAATTAAATTCTTAATTTCCAATCTCATCCCCATTCCCATTCCAGTGTGTTCTCATTGCTGAAGCAGTCTTCTTAAAGCAAAGGTCTGCCTCTTGCTCAAGAATCTTTATTGGCTCCTAATTGACTCTAAGATGAAATGCAAATATCCCAGCTTGGGATTTAAAGCCTTTCACAATTTAGCTCCAGTCCACCTTCCCAGGCTTCTTCCTCATATTATGTATTCCGGTCAAATGATCCCACTTGCTGTTCCCTAAACTCAGCATTGAATATGATCTACTCCCCTCGACTCTATGTAACCTCATGTTCACTTTTTAGAATCCAAACCTTTCCTCCAAGGCTCAACTCAAGTGCCTCCTCTTACAGGAAGACCCTTCTGATTTACCTAGTTGTCAATGGTCCCTCCTTCTCTCCTCAAATTGTCAATGTCATGTTATATGTGCTCAGTAGAATGTAAGCTCACTGGAGGCAGGGCCTGGATGACTTTTTTTTTCTCTGTCTACAGTACTTAGCACAATGTCTTGCTCATGAAGTAGGTATATAGTAAATGCTTGTTAGATTGGATTGCATTATATTCATATCCTCTATAGCAGGAGTTCTCATCCTTGGTTCAAGGATAGATTTCTGAGGGAAGGGAAGGGGTCCATGAACTTAGATGGGAAAAACAAAAAAATAAAGATATTATTTTCATCAACTTTGGTTTTCTTCATAATTCTATGTATTTTATTTCATTCATTTAAAAACATTATTCTAAGAAGGATTTGTAGGCTTCAACAGACTGCCCAAAGGGTTAAGAACCCCCTCCTCTATGACACCCCAAACTTATTCCTTTTGGTCCTCAGTTTCCCACCCTGTAAAAGATAAGATCTAGCAAGAGCCTTCTTGCACCATGGTTCCATGACCATTCAGTAGACAATGTAAAGTCATTAACAGCTTTGGGGAGTGAAGGTGGGGCTTATGATTCTATGGACAATTTTTTGAGTGTGTGTGTGTGTTTTTGTCTCTCTGTCTCTTACTTTCTTTTTCTCCACTTTTCTTTAAAAACAACTTGAGACTAATTCTTAGAGACCCATCAAGGTGACTCCGAGGATAGAGTGCTGGGTCCTGATCCAGGAGGACCTGGGTTCAAATTTGGCCTCCGACCTTTACTAGCTATGGGACCTTGGACAAGTCAATTAACCCTGTCTGCCTCAGTTTCCTCAACTAGAAATGGGAATAATAATAATAGCACCTACCTCCTGTGAAGATCAAATTAAATAATATTTGTAAAAGTGTTTAGCACAGTTTCTGGAACATAGTAGGTGATTAATAAATGCTTCCTTCCTTCCAGTGAGTTTTTCCTCTGGATAAGACTTGGCATTACAGCAGATCACTTGCCAACCCTGGTATCTGAAAAGTTCTTGCCTCAGACTTCCAGGGGAAGCTAATTCCTCTGCTCAAGTTGATAGTCCAGGCCATACCAAATCTCCTTCAAGTACAATGCAACATCCTGGGCAGATTTTCAATGATGTCCTCTCTTGCCCCATCCTGTCCTGTCCTACTCTCCTTCCTCCTTCTTCCTTTTCCTCTCCCCTCTTCTCCCCTCTCCCTCCCCTCCTCTCCTGTCCTTTCCTCTCCTCTCCTCCCCTCCTTTCCTCTCCTCTCCTCCTCTCCTTTCTTTTCCCTCCCTCTCCCCTCCCCTCTCCCTCCTTTCTTCCCCTCCCCTCTCCTTCCCCTTCCCTTCCCTCCCCTCCCCTCCAGTGGATAGTTGAAGCCACTGAAGAGGTTAATGCCTGAGAAGACAAGCCCAAAGGGACCACAATAACTGCCTCCAGATATTTAAAGGGCTGCTGTGTAAGGCAGGGAGTTACCTTAAAGTATGTGACGCCAGAGAGCAGCACTAGCGGCTCATGTTCAAAGTCACAGGATGGATTTTGGCTCAGTTTATGGAAGAATGTCCTCATGGAACCACCAAGCCATAGAAAACAAGCTGTTTCCTGGGAGTGAGCTTCCCTGCCGCTATGGGAATTCAAGCAGAAGGTAGATGATTACTTTTTAGGAATGTTATCGCTGGGCCTGGTTGGATGAATCCTCCCAGAAGTGGTCGGGAGCCTGGGATTCTTTAATCTCCTGGGATCCAAATCTTCCCCACACTCTGTGAAGGGCTCCTATGGTCACTGAGAGGAGGAGAGTTATTTTTTTTTTCCTTTCCTGAAATCTCTAGGTGCCATGAATAATAAGCCCGTGCATGACCCAAACGGAGTCGAGGTTGCCAGGATAGTCATCTAAAGCACTAAAAATCCTGCCCTGGTTTGCAGTTATCGAAGGCCAGCCCTAATACTTCCACGAACCCTGGAGGCGTGCACTGTCAGGGGGCCTGGTGGCCCCATTCCAGGGTGGAGCCGTCAGAGAGAGGCCTGGAGACCAACCAGGGGATAATACTCTAGGGCCTCCTCTCTCCACAGCTGAATTTCTCAGTGTTTCCAAATGGGCTGTTTATGTCAGTGAATTCGCCTTATGAGAGGCACGTTGCCCTGGCCCAGAGAGTAAGAGAGACCAGGCCCTGTGGTTGTCCCTTGGGGACAGATCTCTCGAGTTACAGGCTTATTCATGAAGCCAGAGTCTTGGCATCTAGATCTCTGCCAAGTGATACAGCTGCCCCAGGGTACAGCTGGTGGATGGACGTGGGCAGACATGTTCCTGAATTCCCTCAACCCCCAAGAAACTTCATCCTTGCTCCGGAGTAAAGACTGGGGAAGGAAAGGGGTCTCTCTACTGCCCACCCATAGGATTATAGATTTGGAGCTAGAAGGGAACTTTGAGGCCAGAAAGTTCAATCCCTTTATTTTATCAATGAGGAAATGGCTCAGAGAGAGGTGAGGTACAGCCAAGATTACCCAGGATTCGAACCCAGGTCTTTTGGCTCCCAAGAGAACACTCTGGTCCCTGTACCATCCTGCCAAGGGCTCTCAGGGGACCTCAGTGTCAGGTGGCCCTGAAGCCTGCTGTTACTGGTGATGGTGGCTCTGAGAATTTTGGCACCAAATGTTCCCTAAATCACTAGTCCTAGAGAGGGCTCTCCCAGAGGCCCAAATCAGGCAGGCCCAGAGGCTGGTAATCGAGGCTTGCTCCAAAAGCCATTGTGAAACAGGAACTGCTTATTTTGGTGAACTTCCTTGTTTTTTCACCCTCTGGTTGGCACTCTCCCACCCAGTACCCATTTCCCCCCTTCCCCTTTATCAAAACCTCTCCAGGAGGGATCTGAAAAACTCATTCACTGAATGAAGTAGTTGTGATTGATAAGGCTTAATGTGCTGCCCTTCCCAGAGGTATGTGCATTTTAATAGCACACAATTAAATTAATCTCTAATAGAGAATTGAAGTTTGGAGGAGGATCTTGGGGAGAAGATCAGGAGAGCCTGATCCCAGGAGTCTTCTCAGATCCCTGTAATGATTACGAAGGTGGCCACTTACTCCATCTCTACATAAAGTCAGCCCTGATGGCAGGTGGGGTTGGTAAGCCAGCTCCATGGTCTGGGTAGGAGTTTCCTGCTGTAAGTGAAAGTAGTTTCCTAGGGTGATAGGGAAACATTTGCTTGCTGACAGGGGCCTCCCCTCCAGGGGCCTGATGATCAATAGGTCATCCATGTCAGATGATCAATCTCTCAGCTTGCCCAGAGGCCTGAGTCACAGAAGGGTAATCCAGAAGTCTCAAGGATCCCACACAATCATGGGACACCAGCCATACTCCATCCAATTTAGTTCAATTTAGTGTCTAATAGCCTCCAGCCATGCTAGGAGCTGGAGACACAAAGGAAACAGGAATATATAGTCTTTTCCATGTATGTGGTCATTCTGAGAACCTGTGTTCTAGGGTCCAGCTTCACTTGTGGCAGGCTGCCTCTGTTCTAGATTCGGATCCTCCTCTTGGAAACCTTCATGTTCCATACTAGAAAGTTCCACGCCCCAAACTCTCACCCCCTCTCCCTGCCCCAGGACCCACGGCTTTTGCCTGTTCCATAAACAGGCGATGGAGATAATGAAGGGCCCAGGTGCCCTATCCATTGACTAGGAAGAGTAATAAAAACTTGGAGGAACCCAGGGGTGCTAAGTCTTGAAAGGCTACCGCTGATCTCCCTTCTCTTCCTGCCATGGCCTGAAGGCCTCTGAGCCAGAGGTTCAAGCAAATCCCTTACTCTAGCCTATATTTCCTACCCTATTATACCCTATAATATGCTGGGCACTTTACAAATATCTCATTTGGTAGAGAAGGAGAAAGTGGGGTGAGCTTGGGTCAGGAGATAGACCTGGAAGGCCATGTAGGACGTTGGAAAGCAGAGCCGGAGGTGAACAGGAGAGCTTGTCAAGCAGGAGCAGGGATAGTGTCACCAGCTCCTAACAGCTAGTCACCCTTTTTTCTCTTCAAATTGGTGTTTATTACCACTTCTGGAGCAAGCTCATGGTGAGATATGGTAACAACAGCAGCATTTGTATAACCCTTTCAGATTTGCAAAGTGCTTTACAAATAGTATTTCTAATTTTTTTTTTGGGAGGGTAAGTTGGGGTTAAGTGACTTGCCCAAGGTCACACAGCTAGTTTGTGTGTGTGTGTGTTGTGTCTGAGGCCAGATTTGAACTCAGGTCCTCCTGACTCCAGGGCCGGTGCTCTATTCACTGCGCCACCTAGCCACCCCCAACAAATACTATTTCTATTGATCCTCACCATGGTCCTGCAGACAGGTGCTTTTGTTATCCCCATTTTACAGTTGAGGAAACTGAGGCCAATAGAAGTTAAATGACTTGCCCAGGGTCACACAGTAGTGTGTAGAGGCTGGATTTGAATTCAGGTCTTCTTGACTCCATGTCCTGCACTCTATGGTCAGGTCGCTCCTCTCTGTGTTAGTAACTCAAACAGTATTTATTATGTGCCTCTTACATGCCAGGTGCTGTGTTGGGGACTAGAAAACAAAGACAGGCGAAAACACAATCTTCACCTTCTCATGCTCTAACAGAGAGAGAGATAAGGAACATAACTATGTGCATCTAAGATCTATAGAGGTAAATGAAAGGTAATTGTGAAAGGAAGTCACTAGGAATGAGAAGGATGGGGAGAGGCCACCAGCAGAGGGTTAGATTCCAAAATATTGAATGGCTCCCTATGGTCGATGGAGAAAAGTCCCACGCTTCTCCCTGGTGTGACTTCCAAAGCCCACCACAGACGCCAGCCAACTTTAGCCCTATTTATGTGCTCCCTTCTGTGCATTCTATACCCAGGCAAAGCAGACTGCTTTATACCCCTTGAATATTCACAGGACTCTCCTGCCTCCCTGCCTTTCTTGATTCAACCCCTGTCTCCTGTGCCTGGAACACCCTCTTTGCCTGTCAAATTCATCCTCTTCTTTTAAAGTCCATCTTAAAAGCATCCTCTTCTTTTAAAGTCCATCTTAAAAGCTCCTTCCTCCAGGGAAACTTCCCTGATTCTCCTGCTTGGTACTGCCTCTCCCTCCTCAGTTCAGATCCCACATAACATTCTGCTGGGCAGCTTTTAGTTTTTACCATGGAATAATGTGTCAAATATGTCATAATGTATGTAAAGATGGAATAATGGATCAAATAAGATAAAGGCCATCCTGCTGGTTTGGGAGAAGGCCTTGTACCTCTCTGATTCCCTTCCTTTCCCCTTCTCAATGTGCATTAGGGTCATCTGAGCTGTTGTCTTATTTCCCAGTTAGACTGTAAGCTCCATGAGGGAAGGCACTGTGTCTTATCTAAGCTTTGTATTTTCCCAAGAGTTCATGGCACACTTAAATGTTTGGAATTCAGTTAAAGCAGGTAGACCCAGCAAGCAATCAGGAGACCACCCTGGCATCTGGAGGAGAGATCAGGCGTTTAGTGGGCTGAGGAGTTGGCATGACCAAGGCTGAAACTTATCTCTGCTCTTAGGAGTGACTGTGGGGAATGAAGACAATAAGTCAGCCATGCCCTTTGGAGATTCTTAAGCCCTGAAAGGTCCTGTGTAACTGCAGGGCCTGGTTTGGCAGGCCCAGGCCTCCCCCTTGCCAGCTGTTTACTCCGAGTCCAATACTCCCACACTCTCTCTGAATGCTTGGCCCTCCACCGCATAAAGCCCCAAACTTCTCAGTGGGGATTCTGTCTTCTCCTTCTTCCCTCCCTCCCAAGGATTATTTTTTTAATTGAGATTTTGAGACTATAGTCCCTCTTTTCTGCTTGGATTTAGGCCACCCAAAGCCTAAAGTGGTGGAGGGTTGATGGAGAGGCCCCAGGGAGGTTTATGGGAAACTATTCTCCCTTTCCTCCCCCTAGGTATAAGCAGCCTAGAGCACCAGCAGCTGAGGAGGGAGGTACATGGCTCTCTCCCAAACCAGCAGGATGGCCTTCTGAGTCAGAGCAGAAGGGAGCCAAGGATCCTCTCGAAGCCAGAGCTGGTGGTAGCGATTTCCCGCATGTCACGTGGGCCTCAGGCCTGGGACTGAGGGCCTCCAAGGAGTCTCAGCAGATGTAGGGCTAGTGAAAACAGAATAGCCCAAAGATCCCCCAAAAAAGCTCAAGGCAAAAGCCAAGCATAGCAGAGAAATCACCAGAGTCAGGGAAATTGGATTTGATTGCTGGTGCTTCCACTGTGTGACCTCAGGGAAGGTGCCACCCTCTTCTGGGCCTCAGTTTCCTCCTGTATACTCTTAGAGAGAACCTTTGCCTTACTTATTCTAGAGGGGACTACATTATCACATCAGATAATGGATACGGAAGTGCTTTGCAGAGTACAAAACCTTGGTCAACTCTAAGAAATTATTCTTGTGTAGCCAACAATTTTTTTTTTGCCTTTTTTTTTGGAGGGGGGAAAGCTGGGCAATTGGGGTTAAGTGACTTGCCCAAGGTCACATGGCTAGTAAGTGTCTGAGGCCAAATTTGAACTCAGGTCCTCCTGCCTCCAGGGCCAGTATGCTATTTACTGCACCAATTAGCCACCCTAGCCAACAATTTTAAGTGAAGTAGGAAGGGCTGAGTGACTGCAAGTTGACTTTTTCCACAAACCATTAATGACTAAAGTATAGATAGAAATCTATGCTAGACGCATGTGAATGTTAGCAAAGTAGATGAAGGTAGGTGATCCCCATGGAAGACTGCCATGGCAAATGAGGCAAAATGACCCTGGGCGGGGCAGCTAGATGGCACAGTGAATAGAGCACAGCCTGGGAGTCAGGAGGACCTAAGTTCAAATCTGGGCTCGGACACTTAACACTTACTAGCTGTGTGACCTTGGGCAAGTCACTTTACCCCAATTGCCCCCCAAAAAAGCAAAAAAAAAAAAGGACCCTGGGGCAGTGCAGGATAGTATATGGATTATTGGTTCCAGTGAAGTTGGCTTCTATTACTGGTTCCATTACCTAGTTAGCTTAGTTGGCTCAGTGGATAGAATGTCTAGCCCAAAATTAGGAAGACTCATATTTCTGAGTTGAAATCTGACCTCAGTCGTTTACCAGCTGTGTGACCCTAAGCAAATCATTTAGCCCTGTTTGCCTCAGTTTCCTCATCTGTAAAATGAGCTGGAGAAGGAAATGGCAAACCACTCTGGTATCTTTGCTCAGAAAATCCCAAAAGGTGTCACAAAGAGTCAGACACTTCTGAAAAGACTGAACAACAGCAAACAAACATAAAAACAAATTCAACTTTGACCAAATTACATCTTTTCTAGTGGGGGAAAAAAAATCACCAAATCACAGAATCTCTGAGTTAGAAGGTGCCTCAGAGACCTCTGATTCCAGCCCAGAACTGAACAGGAATCCCCTCTCCCAGATGCTGGAGGTGATCCAGCCTTTTCGTGAAGACCTCCAGTGAAAGGAAGCTTGTTACCTATTCTGTTTTTGGTGACTCAAAACTCTTTTCTCTTATCAAACCTAAATGGACTTTTGTCCTTTACTTCTAGGGTTCTGCCCCGCTTCAGCCAAGCAGAAGAAATCTAATCTCATTTCCCCATTGTAGCCTTTCAAATTCTTGAGGACAAGACATTCGTGTTTGATTTTTCTTTCTTTCTTTTTTTTTTTTTTATTATTAAAGGGGACATCTTGACTTACTCCTTAAAGAGACCTATTCATTGAATGGGCATTATCTCACTCAAAGTGAGAATCTGAAAAGACATTAGCCTAAAAGGGCCAGGGTCTCCCATTGCATCCTGGGCCATATCCAGTCATCCTGATGAATATCTGGTCACTGGACCCAGATGGCTCTGAAGGAGAAAGTGAGGCTGGTGACCTTGCAGAGCCCTGCCTCACTTAAGTCCAAGTCAACTGCAAGTCATGTCATCATCTCCCTGATACCACGGTCCTCTTTGAGAATGAAGGACAAACACACACGTCTTCTTAAGACTTGATGTCCCTAGATTCTTCAACCAAGCTTCATATAGCAAGAACTCAAGACCCTTAACCACCCTGACTACCCTTCTTTGGAAGGGATAACTCTCTCCCTTCTTAATGTCCCTCCTAAAATGGGATTCTCTGAACCAGGCTCTAGATGTGGTCACTCAGTCAGTCAATAAGCTTTTCAGTGCCTACTATGTCCCAGGCACTGTGCTAAGTGCTAGAGATACAAAGAAAGACTAAAGACCATCCCTGCCCTCGAGAAGTTCATGGTCTAACGTAGCAGAGTGTCTTCATCCGTAATACGGAGGCGTTGGAGCAGATGACCACCCTCAATTCATGATAGTAGGACAGCTCTCTTAATGCAACCTCAAATAGCATGGGAATAATAATCCTTGCCTTGCTTCTCTCACAGGTTGTAGGGGGGATCAAATGAGATAATGGATAGGAAAGTGCTGCGTAAACTGTAAAAAGGAGGGAGAGTGATGGAGAGGGCAGCTCTGGAGGACCTGACCACAGAAGTCCTGATGGGAAGGAAAAGCAGATTCAGCGGGTAGGGGGGAGGAGGAGAGCTGACACGGCTGTAAAATGATGAGGAGCTCAGACCAAATGATCTCCAAGGTCTCTTCTAGCTTTGACCTTCTACCACTCTGGGCCTGTGAGAGTGGAATAGAAGGTAGGGGGGTGGTATGAAATATTTACCCTTTCAAATGAAATAGCAGCAAGGGATGATGAGGGCCAGCAGTGACCTTACCCAGAGCTGAGCTGGCTACCCTCTAGGGTCCCTCCCTTTCTGGTTCCTTCCTCCTTCTTTTACCCCTGAACCTCACTTTGTTCTGGCGACCTCAGGGGACACCAGCTGGAGATGTTGTCCTGGGTCCAGTCAACCCTCCTTCCAACTCAGCACCACTGGAGGAACTGACTCCTCGCTCCTTCCTGAGCTGAGAACATAGACAGTGGGGAGCTAGGGAAACCAAAGAGAGAAGTGAGGGGTGGGTACAGCCAAAGTATGCCCTTGCCTCTATGATTTCGGTGGGACTTCTCTGGACACCTTCTTCTACCTCATCCCCAAATGGGGGAGGATAATTTCAGCCTTTTACCTCCAAAATCCTTCCTTCCAAGGTCTGAAATCCCTTTCAGAGGGGGCAGCTTCCCCCCCCCCCACCTAAGGCTGAAAAAATGAGAATCACCTTGGGAGAGAGGGGACATATTAAGTGAAACTGATTAGAAACAAGGCTTATTTTTGTTGGATGCTTTCCTGACTGGGTCTTTCTAGGGCAGAGAAAGGAAAAAACAAGAGGCCACTGTAGAGGGTGAGGGATGAGGAGTTGGAGACATTTCAGGGGTCTATACCAGAAGGGCTCAGAATAGGAGAACTGAGGGCGTCTAAGGAATGTCAATAACCCACAGACCTGGGTTTATGGGTCCAGAGGGGGCAGACCTGCCTGGCGGCCGTTGGCAGTTTCCTGTTTGCTCCAGAGTGACATTCCCCTTTAGGCGCCTGAAAAAGAAAGTGGTAGCTTCCCTTGAGACCCTGAGCAGTTTCAGATAAAAACTGGCCCCTCCTTCAGCTGGCTTTCTGTAGTGTAGTGGAAAGGGACCTGGATTAGGAGTGGGAGGGTGCTGATTAATGTTTAACAACCAGCTTGGGAGGGGGGGATACACATGACAATTTTAAGTTTAACCTGCATAATTAACATTTTCTGCATTAATTTAAGTCTAGGTAATCAATAAAATAATCAATCGAGCCCTGATATGTAGCATTTGCAATCTCTGAGATGTAAATGCTAGCTCAGAAAATTTAACAATCAGCTCTTAAGAACCAGTTGGAGCTAGTTCCAACATACCACTGAAGGAGCTGAGAACCTGACTTTAACTTTTGCCACTGACTCACTGTGGGACCCTGGGAAAGTCACACTATCCCTCCCTAGACTTCAGCTTTTTCAAATGTAATAATAGTAATAATAATAACTGGTATTTATATAGTCCCTGAAGGTTTGCAAAGCACTTTACAAATATCTCATTTTATCCTTACAACAACCCTGGGAGGAAGGTTGGCTTAGCATGGTATCTTGCATACAGCAGGTGCTTAATAAATGTTTATTGATTGATTGCTATCCCTATTTTACAGTTATAAAGTGAGAGTTGAACTAGATGATCTCCGAGGATCTTTCCATGAGCCAAAGTGTGTCCTGACACAGTTTGGGGATTAAACACGGGAATACTTATTCAGTGGTTGACATGAAATTACAGGACTCAGGGCTAGAAGGGGCCTTAAAGTTCACCTAGTTCAACCCTTCTATTTTACAGATGAGAAAACTGAAAACCCCAAAAGACACTGATTTTTCCACCTGATGTCACATAGCTAATGAGTAACAAAGGCAGGTTTTGAACTCAGGTCTTCTGATTGTAAATCACTATTCCACACTGCCTTCTTGTTTAGTTAGATTTCTGGGCAAGAAGAGTCATAAAGTCACAGAACTTGAGTATTACAAAAGCCAACCAGGCCAACCCATACCCGAACGGTATCCTCACTATCAGATACCTGGTAAATAATCCTCTAAGCTCCGCTGAAACTGGCCAAGGAGGGAGGACCCACCACCAGAAACCATCTCATCCTGGGTTGGGCAACCTGCGACCTCAAGGCACACATATGGCCTTCTAGGTCCTCGAGTGTGGCCTTTTGACTGAAAGGCCACACTTGAGGACCTAGAGGGCCACAGGTTCCCCACCCCGGATTCTCATCCATTCCCTCCCTTCTTGCCCTGAGCATGCTGCTCATGATGCTTCTGGCCTGAATCATAAGGTCAACTCCCAACTTTATCTTTGGAGTTCCCCCATTACATCCCTCTCTTCTGATATGATCTCCTGACTTCTTATGCCCTGTTGCTGCAGATTCCTGCAAGGAGAGTGGGGGGTTAAACGGTAATCTCTTCTGGATCCATTTTCTATTTTAATGTGGCTTCTTGATTCTAGTCAATTCAGTACAGGTATTAAGTATCTGTAAGGATCCACAGCAGCCTGCCTGCCCCTTCCTAAGTCTGTATTAAGACAGCACCTAATAAATCATGACTCAAATAGAGCTTTCAGGTTTACAAAAGCTTTCCCTACAGCCACTCTGTGAGGTAGGCAAGACAGGGCAGGCATTAGTAATAGCTAGCATGTATGTGGCTGCTTTAAGGCTTACAAAAGTGCTCCCCATTTTGAGGATGAGAAAACTGAAGCTCAGAGAAATAAGCCAGCCCACAAAGAAAGTTAGTGACAGAGACAAGACCTAGGGCAATGTTCTTTCCTTTGCATCTCACTGCTGCTCTTAAGGAAGGAGGAATTGGTGGACAGATGGACAGAACAGAGAGCTCCAAAGGACCTTGGGGGTAATCTAGCCCAATGCCCTCATTTGACTAATGAGGAAACTGAAGCCTACTGTTAGGAAGCCTAGTTCATCCCCAAACAAATGGAAGGTGACAGAGACACCAAGATGCTCACTCACCGTTCTCATTCTTGGTACCCTGAGCACTTTTCTGACTGTACACCCTAAAAATAATTGCCTTGTGAGGTCACCAGATATATGATATCATCAAAGTAGAAAAGTTTTCCCCAAAAAGGAGAATGCATACACACAACTCTAGACATCATGGGTTTGTCACATTGGAGCAGTTCCTAAAATACCACTTCCGCCTGAAAACCTCCTTTGACTGGGTGAACAGTGGGAATTCCCCTTCAACTTCACTTTTTTCCCCATCTATCTTTACTCCCCATCCTCACAGGTCCCTATATTGCTGCTGCTTCTGTAGTGAGTAGAGTGTGTTGCTGTATGTGAAAAAACACCCTTAAGATACAGAAATTCTGCTTTATTAAACGAGGTCGATTGTGAATTTTGGTGGAAAGAACACTGGACTGCAACACCTGAATTCTAATCTCAGCTCTGCTACCTGTGAGTGGTGTGACCTAGGGTAGGTAAGTCATTAACTTCTCTGACCCTCAGTTTCTTCACCTGTAAAATGGGGGGTCATCATACCTGCCCTTGGAGATTATGTTACTCCAGGATTAAAGACAATGCCTTCGTGTGACATTCAAAATCCTCTGGCCCCTATCTTTTTTTTTTTTTTGCTTTTTGGAGGGCAATTGGGGTTAAGTGACTTGCCCAAGGTCACACAGCTAGTTAAGTGTCTGAAGCCGGATTTGAACTCAGGTTCTCCTGACTCCAGGGCCGGTGCTCTGTTCATTGCACCACCTAGCTGCCTCCCACACCCCCCCCCCATCTTTCTTTCTGGTCTTTTTTCATATAAAGCCTCTTCACATATCCTCCATTATGGTGGAACTGACCAGCTAACAGCTCTACTGAGGGAGGTGCCATCTCTTTCTCTTATCACTTTGCATGGGTCCATGGTGCTGGAATGTACACCCCAGTTGAAGAAGGGCACAAGAACTTAGGGACAGTATAAACTGGAGAGTGTCAGGCAGAAGGAAATTGATGGTGAAAGAGCTTCGGTCTACATCATATGGGGATCAATTGAAGGAACTGGGAATGTTTGTCGTGGAAAAAAGAAGATGCAGGGAAGGATATAACAACTGTCTTGAAGTATTTGAAAGACTATCACATGGAAGAGAGATCAGACTTATTCTGTTTTCTACTTGGACCTCTAACCAAGAGCAATGGCTAGCAATGACAAAGGATTTGTCAAAAAGATTTGATCCCAAGCAAAACTTGCTAATTATTAGATGTGTCCTGGAGTGGAATGGGTCGCCCAAGGGGTGACGGGTTCTTTACCCTTTGAGGTCCTTGAGCAGAGGCTGGATGGCCTTCTTGTCTGGTATGTCAGAGTAGAGATTCCTTTCAGGGATGGGTTGAACTAGATGGACTCTGAGATGCCTTCCAATTCTCCAATTCTGTGTGCGATGATTCTAGGAGATTCTCTTCCCCTTAATCACTTTTGAATCCCTAGCTTCTTCAGAAGCACAGCTCAGTGGCTACCTTCAACTAGGAGCCTTTCTTAATACTGCTAGCTCTTCTTGCTCTATCTCTCTCTTGAAATTACTTTGTACGTCCTTTGCATTTAACATTTCAGTGTAAGTGCTGTATTTCAGAAGAATGGAAACTCCTGAAAGGTAGGGACTGGTCTTTTTTTGTCTTTGTCACCTAGCACAGTCCTTTGCACATAGTAGGTGTTTAATAAATATATACAGAATTGAATGATCAAATGAAATCATACATAGAAAGTGCTTAGAAAACCAGAGCATTATCCAAAAATGAATCACTCTCACTAATAGCAAAGTATAAAATATAAAATAAAAGTATAAAATAATAATATAAAAATAATTTAAAAGTATAAAATAAATATAATAATAAAAATATAAAATATTATAAAATATAATATTTTATCAATAACATAGGATAGAATACATTTTGAATACTCAACAAAATCATGGGTTTTTCAGGTCTTATTTTTTCTCCCTCTGACTTCTTGAAGCTCAGCAATAGGACTTTGTGGGCTGAGGGTTGGGTCACTTTGTTTTTTCTGGGACTCAGTTTCCTTATCTGTAAAACAAGGGGGTTGGTGGACCAGTTGTGGCTCCTCCTGAATGAGGTCTGTCTTTTTTTTGTTGTTCTCCTGTTTATTTTAATTTTTTTAAATTAATTTGTTTGTTTACTTTTAGTTTACAGGATTCAGTTCCACAATTCCTTGAGTTTCACATTTTGTCCCCCTCTCTCCCCTTCCCCCCATGGAGGCATATAGTCAACTAAAGGATCTGTAAATACTTTCACATTATACATTAGTCAGGTTATAAAGACGGATTGTATCAGCTGGAATGAAAAATAGTAAAGAGGACATAAAACCAAACAAGAAAAGGAAAAAGATCAGGTAGTTTGCTTCCATCTGGATATAAACTCACTTTCTAGTTCTTTCTCTGGATGCACATATTTCTCTCCATCATGAGTCTTTTGGGATTGGCTTATATCACTGCATTGCTGAGAAGAGTCCAGTCTATCAGAGTTGGTCATCACACACACGTTGTGTCTGTAATTGTGTACAAATTTCTCCTGGTACTGCTCTTCTCACTCAGCATCAGTTCATATAAGCCTCTCCAGGTAAATATGAAGACTGTCTTCTCCTCCTTTCTTATAGCACAATAGTATTCCATAACATGCATATACCACAACTTGTTCAGCCATTCCCCAATTGATGGGCACCCCCTTAATTTCCAATTCTTTGCCACCACAAAAAGAGCTACTACAAATATTTTTGTACATATGGGTCTATCTCCCACTTCTATGATCTCTTTGGGATATAACCCTAGGAGTGGTATTGCTGGGTCAAAGGATATGAAAGTATTTATAGATCTTTGGGCATAATTCCAGATTGCGCTCCAGAAAGGCTGGATCAGTTCACAGCTCCACCAGCAATGCATTAGTGTTCCAATTTGCCCACATCCTCTCCAGCATTTGTCATTTTCCTGTTTTGTCATCTTAGCCAATCTGACTGGTGAGATGTGGTACCTCAGAGTTGTTTTGATTTGTATTTCTCTAATCATTAGTGATTTAGAGCATTTCTTCATGTGCTTATAGATAGCTTTCATTTCTTTCTCTGAAAATTGCCTGTTCATATCCTTTGACCATTTATCAATTGGGGAATGACTTGTATTCTTATAGATTTGACTCAATTCTCTGTATATTTTAGAAATGAGTCCTTCGTCAGAGACATAGGTTGTAAAGATTCTTTCCCAATTTCCCACCTCCCTCTTAATCTTGGTTACATTGGCTTTGTTTGTACAGAAGCTTTTCGATTTCATGTAGTCAAAATTATCCATTTTACATTTTATAATGTTCTCTAATTCTTGTTTAGTCTTAACGTCTTTCCCTCTCAACGAATCTGACAGGTAAACTATTCCTTGTTTTCTGAGACTGCTTACAGTATCAACCTTTATACCTAGATCATGCACCCATTTAGACTTGATTTTGGTATATGGTGTTAGATAATGGTCTATGCCCAGTTTCTTCCATACTATATTCCAGTTTTCCCAGCAGTTTTTGTCAAATAGTGAGTTCTTATCCCAAAAACTAGGGTCTTGGGGTTTATCAAACAATAGATTACTATAGTCTAATAGTTGACTTCTGAATCTCGTGTGCCTAATCTATTCCATTGATCCACTCCTCTATTCCTCAGCCAGTACCAAGTAGTTTTGAGGACTGCTGCTTTATAATACAGACTGAAATCTGGTATAGCTAGTCCACCTTCCCTAGCATTTCTTTTCATTATGAATGAGGTCTTTCTTAGTCCTTCATGCCACTAATACCTTTCACTCTAAGGTTATTTGTATTTGCTTTGGATATATTTATCTCTATATTTGCCTGTTAGAATGTAAGTTCCCTGAGGGCAGGGATTGTTTCACTTTTGTCCTTGTAGCCTCAGCACCTAACATTATGCCTAACTCATAGTAGGCACTTAATAAATATTCGTTTGATTGATGATCACTAAGGTCCTTTGCAATTCTATTTTTTGAGATTCTCCTAATTCTACATTTCCTGCTAATAGGATCCCCTCAGGAGCTAAGCCCCAGTCCAGTTTCCTCAGTCTAAGCTATGAAGACCCTTACCTTCTCTCCATTGTAGGAAAGAAACCCTCACATTATTTTATCCATAGCTATAAACCCATCAGAACAAACAATTCTATTGAATTCCACAGGAGTCCCCAGTTAGCCCCCTGATTTCTTGGATTCCCATGTGGTCAATTATGATCACACAACTTCCAGTTGTCTCTGCTCTGTGCTGTAGGATATTTCCATCAGGGAAGAGAGTTGCTATGTTTAGGAACCTTCTCCATCCCTGGAAGGCTCCCCATCAGTATCTGCCCCCGCCCCCAGCAATATGGAGGCTTCAGACAAGGAGAAATCAACCATGCTCCTCGATATACCCAACTGAGTCACCAGAACTCTGGAGTCATCTGGACATTAGAGCAGCTTTTAGTCTGACAGAAATAAATTCAACTACTCTTCCAACAAATCACAAATGGCTCCTTGAATTATACTTTCTGTTATGATCATAGCTAATATTTCATAGCACTTTTAGGTTTGCCAAACCTTTAGGAGAGAGAAGTCATAGCTCTAGAGTTGGAAGGGATCTCAGAGACCATTTAGTCTAACCCACTCATTTTACAGATGAGGAAACTGAGGCCCAGGAGGTTGAAGTAACTTAGTGAAGGTCACATTGGTAGTAAGTACCAGACATGGGATTTGAAGCCAGGTCCTCCAACTCTAGAGCTAACCAGCATTCTTACCATTGTACCCTGCCACCTTATGAAAGGGAGAGGGGGAGTCCTTTTTAGGACTGGAGGTCAATAGAATGAAAATAAGGATAGAGCTTCATGCAGGGGAGAATCACATAGAGGGGACAGTATGGCAAAGTGGAGACAATGTCAGTTAATGGCAGAGGTTTGAATAGCTGCTCTTCTATTTAATACCTGGTGACCTTGGGCAAGTCAAGACTTGACCTGTATGGGCCTTGGTCTCCTCAAGTGGAAAAGAAAGACATTGGACTAGATGACCTCGAAGCTTCCTCCCAGTTTTAAATCTTCAGTCTTATGATCCCCTTCCTCTAGATAGGTTTATATCTAGCTCATACAAGGCTATGGGGAAACCTTTATCTTCTCCTAATAAATAATGAGCTATACCACATTCAGAAAGCCTTGTATAAGAATCTAATATAGACTACATCAAGAAACTTTACCACAATGTGAAGCATACCTGGGCCTAAACTCTGTAAAAGTTGACAGATTATTGGGGCACAACAGCCTTGGACAGTTTCTAGCCTCATTTGTCTTAGAAGGTAGCTCTTACTTAGGGTTTTTCTTGATTCTGGATCTCTCTGACCATTTCCCTGTTCTTAGCCATTCCCTGTCTAGGTCTTTCTCTACTTGGCTCCCCAAGAAGTCTGTCTCCAACCTGTCTCATTCTCATTAAATGACCTCATCTTCTATTTTCCTAAGTAGGCTGAGATCAGCTGGCAAAATACAAAATCCTCTGTTGGGCATTAAAAGTCCTTCAAAATCTGGCTCCAGGGGCGGCTAGGTAGCATAGTGAGTAAGAGTGCTGGCCCCAGAGTCAGGAGAACCCAGGATCGATTCTGGCCTCAAATACTTAACACCCACACAAAAAAACTGGCCATGTAACCTTGGGCAAGTTACTTAACCCCAATTGCTTAAAAAAAAAAAACAAACCTGGCTTCAAACTACCTAGTATAGACCCTCAGCACCTCATAAGTTTATTCCTGTTAATTAGGTGGATTTTCCAGAGTCAGGAAGACCTGAATTCAAATGGGGCTTCAGTAACATACTGGCTGTGTGACACTGAGCAAATCATTTTAAGTTTTGTCTGTCTCAGGTTCTGCATCTATAAAAGAGGAAGAGTATTGGCACCTGCCTTTCGGGTTTTCATGAGGATAAAACCATATGAGAATAATTGTAAAGTACTTTGTGGCCTTAAAAGCGTTATGTCAATGGAAGCTGCTAGACTGAGATAGCCTTGTGGTTGGTCTTCCTGCCTCTAGTCTGTCCCCACTCCAATCTACTCACTATCAGTTATCAGATTGGTCTTCCTAAAAATCAGAAATGATCATATCAGCTCCTTCCCACTTCCATTCAATAAATTCCACTGACTCCTGTTAGCTCCAGTATCAAATATAAAATCCTGTTTGCCTTTCAAAGTCATTTATAACGTGGCCACTTCTTACTTTTCCAGTCTTCTTTACATGTTTCTCCTCTTCTTACTTTTTTTTTTTGCTTTTTGGAAGGGAGAGGGCAGGGCAATTGGGGTTAAGTGACTTGCCCAAGGTCACACAGCTAGTAAGTGTGTGTCACGTGTCTGAGGCCAGATTTGAACTCAGGTCCCCCTGACTTCAGGGCCGGTGCTCTGTTCATTGTGCCACCTAGCCACCCCAACCACCAGGGATTCTTCTTACCTTTTTTTTTTTTTTTTTGGCCTTTTGGAGGGCAGTTGGGGTTAAGTAACTTGCCCAAGGTTACATGGCTAGTTTTTGTGTGTGTGTATGGGTGTTAAGTGTCTGCGGCCAGAACCGAACTTGGGTCCTCCTGACTCTGGGGCCAGCGCTTTACTCACTGCGCCACCTAGCCGCCCCCTTCTTACTTTTCAATCCAGTGACACTGTCTTCCTTGCTCTTTCTCAAACTTGACTTTGAAGCAAGTCACTTAACACCGTCTGCCTCAGTTTCCTCATCTATAAAATGAGATGGAGAAGTAAATAGAAAGCTACTCCAGTATCTTTGCCAGGAAAAACCCAAATGGGGTCATAAAGAGTCAAACTGAAAATGACTGAAGAACAACAAAAGTCCCACCATCTGCGAGAAGCCTGTCCTGATCCCCTTTAATGCTAGTGCCTTCCTTCTGAGTTTATTTCCAATTTTCCCCATCTATATCTTATTTATACACAGTTCTTTGCATGTTATCTTGTGTATTAGACTATGAGCTCCTTGAGGACAGGGGTTGTTTTTGGTTTTTGTGTCCTTGGTACTTAGTGCAATGCCTAGCACACAATAGGCACTTAATAAATGCTAACTGACTTATTATGTTACTCCCTTTCACACATTCTACAGTCCAGCTGAACTGACTTTCTTGCCAGTTCCCTACATGCAAAGTTCTGTCTTTAGTCACCATACTTTTGCACAGGCTGTCACCAATGCCTGGAGTTCACTCACTCCTCACCTCTCTCTTAGAATCCTTAGGTTCCTTCAGAACTCATCTTGAACACTACCTACTTCATCAAACCTCTCCTGATCTCCTCAATTACTAATATTCCACTCCCTAAAAATTCCCATGTATTTATTATTCATATATTTTGTTTGTGTTTTTAAACAAAATGAGATATTTATATAACACACTGCCTACTTTAAATGCTATATAAATGCTAGGCATTGTGATGATAATTATTGCTTCCCTGATACAGTGTAAGCTCCTTGAAGGCAGGCACCTTTTCACTTTTATCTTTGTACCACCAGTGCTCAGTGCTTTACACATAGTAGGTACTTAATACATATTTGTATACTGATCTCTTGTCATCTTCATCTAAACGGATCTCTCTCTCCAATTGACTTCTTATCCTTCCCACCAGTTTCCAAGGATTTCTTCTTCTAATGTAAAGCTGATCCTTCCACCTCAATTCAATTCAACAAACATGAATAGCTTACTGTGTGCTTGGGCAAAGCTCTGGGGATACTAATTGAAATAGTCCCTGTCCTTAATGAGTTTATATTCTCCTGGTCCTAGGTCTTGTCCCATCCAGATTCCTGAGAGGCTTGATTTCTATGTCTGCCCCTCTCCAGCATCCTCAATTTCTGTCATTTCCCAGATGCATGCCTCCCATACATTGAAAAAAAAAGACCTAAATCTTGTGTTTGTTTTTGCTGCCCCTCTCCCCTTCCCTGAACTTTACTATAGCTGCCCCATTTCTCTTTATCCTTTTGCTGCCAAACACCCCGAAAGATCTGAAACTGTCAGAGTTAAGATGAGTAGAGAGGCTGCTCAGCTGCTCTGACTGGGTCCAAGAAGAGTCTGTACCTTGTTAAGGTCAGAAACCTCTTTCCCTAAGTAAACCTCCTACATAGAGTACAGGATACAATGCCAGAATGGTAGACAGGAATCCTCCATTTTGAATTCTGCCTTATATACCTGCTATGTGACCTTTAACCTCTCTCAGCCTCAATTTTTTCATCTGTAAAAGAGAAATAATAAAACCTAGTACTAGGATTGTCATGGGAATCAAAATGAATGAGATAAAATTTCTACTTTGCAAACCTAAAAGCAGGATATAAATGTCAGTTGTTATTATGTGATATTGGTACCTCATTACTTCTATTAGATCAATCTCTTAGGAATGATTGAGTCTTTTCACTGCCATGTTTTATTTTGAAATTTCATACTAGCAAGTGGAACCATAACAAGGGCTTTGTGATCAGAGGTCTTCTCCAGGGTGCTGATTTTTTTTTCTTCTGAACTAACAAACACAAAATAAAACGAGCATTTCCATACATATAATAGAACCAAAAAATGGGATTGTATATGAAACTCTATATCTATATTATATGCAGGCCACTTTTCTTTTAAAAATTATTTTAAGGTTTAAATTTAATTAAATTTTTTCTTTTAAAGTTTCAATTTAAAAAGAGAATTTTAAAACGAATTCAACATGTAACTTTTCAATCTGCCTTGCTTATCTGTAATTTTTTTCAGGTCTTCCCTCTCTTCTTTCCTGGGCAATAAAAATAAATTTTTTGACAAAAAGGTCCTGAAATTTAAGAAAAGCCAATACCATTGTTCTGGGTTTTGCTTCCTTTCTCTTCCTCCCAGTGGTTGCAGTCCTAGTAGCCCTTAGCCCACGCCCACCAAGCCTTTGTCCTCATTACATAAAAATTTGTGGTGTCTGAGGTGTTCTAGGAGGATTGGCACCTCTGGTGTGACGACTTGCCAAGCCTTTTTCAGGGCTGAGATGAGATCTCTTGCTCCCTACATCCTTTGCTTTCTGCCATACCAGGCAGCCCTCTTGTGTAAGAATTTTTCCTTTATTTTGTTTCTTATGATCTCTGTGCATTGCTACATGGACATCTGAATCTTGTTCTTGACCCCTTTCCCTGTTATTTTCTCCTGAGAATCTCTGCCCCGCCTCTCTTTCATTCTGTTACAACTGTTGTCCTCCAGAGTATCAGGTTGTACAGCTTTATCTGGTCTTTTTTCTCTCCCCCTCAGCCAGTGCCAGTGAAGCTCCATTCTGATGTTCCATCTCCTCAACTAGTCCCCGGCCAGGGATTTTTTGGGTTGTTTATTTGTTCATTAGCTTTCTGACACTGTGTGGTGCTATATGGAAATCCATGCTTACTAGCCATGTGACCCTGGGCAAGTCACTTAACCCCAATTGCCCTGCCCTCTCCCCTCCAAAAAGCAAAAAAAAAAAAAAAAAGAAAGAAATCCATGAACCCCAGGGTAGAGAGCACTGTGGATGATGAGAAAAGGAAGCAGAAACAGAAGTGATACCTCCCCCTCATTTTTATTCTTTCTACTAGGACCTGATTAAACCCCAAACTGGCCTTATTTAGTAGGTGGGTGGGAGATGGCCTTTGCACTAGTTTCAAATTGTAACTTTCAGGAACTATGGAAGGAAGCAGCCCCAGTGGCTCAGAGAACAAGGATGAAGCAAAAGGCCAGGGTTTTTGCCAAGTCCAAGCAACATTCAGGGTGACTCCTAAGGCAGGGATTTGTAAGTTTTTTGGTGTCACAGACTCCCTTGGCAATAGTAAAGGTGCTATGGACCCTTCCTCAGACTCACATTTGTAAATTCACAAGATAAAATACAGAGCATAGCAAAGGAAACCAAAAGTTAGTGGAAATGAAAAGGAAAACTCTTTTTTTCCCATCCAAGTTCATAGTCCCTCTGCAATTTATCCAGCTGGTGGATCCCAGCCCAAGAATCCTTACTGTAAGGTTTTAAGGGAATTTCTAAAGCTGAGGTCATTTCTTCATCCTCCACAGCAGGAGCAAGACTCCTTTTTAAAATAAAACTTTGAAATTTGACCTAAAAGCAGAAAAACTTTTCTCTTCTTGCTGAGAGTAATCTTTTTGCTCTTTTTAGAGTTTGTGTGTGGGGGGTATGTGTGTGGTATGGTTATGAGGGTGTGTGTGTGTGAGAGAATGACACTTCTGTTATTTGCTGACCAGATTCTATCGTGTATTCTATTTCTAAGTGTCTTAACCCCTTTTTAAACTGTAAGCTCCATGCAGGCTGGGTTGGCATCTGACACCTTTGCATCCCCCTTAGTACCTAGCACGGGGCATGGCTCTTGGCTATTGTTACTATGAAAGTGAAAGAGGGTTGCACAAGGACTGACTATTTTGTAATTGATAATGTAGGCCATTTTGTAATTTTATCTGTTTTATTCCCCTCCCACCCCATAAGAATGTGGGATTAGACTAGGTGATGGGAGAATAATAAATCTACAACTAGAAAGAACCTCAGAAGTCATCCACTTTAACTCGTTAATTTTGCAGATGAGGACACAGGCCCAGAGAAATGAAATGATTTGAGGTCCTTTGCAACTCCAGGACCCTATGATCTTTTCTTCCCTCCCTCCCTGACAAAAATGTTACAAAAGGATGAGAGAGAAGGAGAGAATGCTTTGGAAAATAGAAAGCATTAGAATATTGCATGTGGGTTTCATTTGGGAACAGGTCTTTCCCAGTAACCAATGTGACCAGGGGCAAGTGACTTGCATTCTTTAAACTTTCAGTTTCCTCCTTTGTGAAAATGAGGCAGTTGGCAAATTGGAATTATGCCAGAAACGTCATTAGACTGTTCTTTGGCTGAACTATCTCATGCCTGGATTTATACCTCAAAATAACGAAACTAACGACCAAACTCACCCCACCTAGAACAAAATAGAACTCTTTGTGGTGTCAAAAAAACTAGAAGAAAAGTTGATGCCCATCAATTGGAGAATGGCTGACCCAAAGGGAGCATATTCTTGTGACAACATTTTATCGTGCTTTAAGAATTGAGGAACATGTGGGATTTTTTTTTTTAATGGGGGATAGTAGGCAACATGGTACAGTGGAAAGAATGCTGAATTTGGAGTGCTGGAGTCACATGACCTTTGTTTAAATCCTGGCTCTGCTCTCTTTGGGACCTTGAATAAGGAAGTCACTTACTCTAGGCCTCAACTCAGGTTGGACTAGATGGCCTCTGAGGTCTAGTTCTATTGTCTAGTGATAAATAAAATGAGGCCATTGGACCAAGTAATCTCTTAGCTTCTTTCCAGTTTTGGAATTGTGTGATTCTGACACTCATATGGTAGGCTTCTTTCTAATGTGGAAATCTGTTCAGACTTTTTTTCAGCATGCAGCATGAGTGATGATGGCTCTACTTCTCATTTCGAAAGTCTGATTCTCTGGCCTTTAGATCTGGTCAACATAGTTCTCCTTATACACTCCTTAAGGTCAGGGTCTATGTCCTTTTATTTCTAATGTCACCCTCAGTTCCTCCTCCATAATAGATACTTGGTCACTGAATGAAATAGATAATCAAAAGGAAGCAGCAGGCCCCCATGATATAAAGTCAAAAATGAAGGCTCTGCAGGTAAATTCAGCCACACCCCAAACTTGCTCGGTCTTCCTTACAAGAGTTCAATAAATAGATTCCCCGGCTCCCAGCCAGATGGTGAGGTAACCTCATTTAGGACCTCTGAGGCTCCTTCTCCTTGTTCTTGGCAAGGAGATCCCTCTGGGCCACTCCCAGACTGTCCCGAGGCTTTAGCTGCCCTGCCCAGCAACATACCATTCCTGCTTTCTCGCCAGCTCTGGTAGCCATTTCCAGAGCAGATGGCACAGAGCCAGCTGCCTTTCCATCAGGCACCAGGCCCAGCTTTCCTGTCCCCTCCCTCCTTTCCCCCTACTATTACAACGTTTGGATAAGGAAAAGGGGAATGGTGTAACTCACACTGAGGATACCATCCTTTTCTAGTGGTATGATTTAGTGCTGGTCTCAGAGCCTCCTCTGATTTGGAGAATCAGGAAAGGCCAGTTCTGATACAATTATGAAGTCAGGGGAAATGGTCTTTGGTGCATTCCTACCCACCTTTTCTAACTAACCTCCTGGCTGTCCCCTCCCTCCTTCTTCAGGCCCCGTCTTGGTTCTCATTTCATCAGGGCCATATTCTAGCTGGCTATCAGCTAATAATAAGGTGGTAGCTGATAACAGCTTACTTTGCTCCCCCCTCCTAAGGGTGATTGCCCTGCATTTTCATAGAGGATTTTCCAAACCAAAAGAGTGACATATAATGGTGGAATTTCAGGCATCATGATAGTAAAGAGGAAAAATATTTATGGGTTGGGAGACTTATTTGTGCTCTCAAAGAGCATACTATGTATAATATATGTATACTATACTATCTCTCATATACTATGAGAAAAATTGAGTTACATAGGTGTTTTCGTACTATGCCTACTTACAAGGTAGGCTCTGGACCTCGAGTTAGTCCTAGGCAAGACTGTGGAATAGACAAATGTCCTCAGGACTTCCCAGTTTCAGCCTGATGAAGACCACTAATCTGGCAGTCTTTGACCTGAAGTGTTCTCCTAACTCTGACAATGGCTATTTTTACCTTGAGCAACTATATGTGTTGTCTCACTGATAATGCTTAGCACTGTACCTGACACATAGTAGGTGCTTAATAAACATTGATTGATAGAATGTAAGCCCTTTGCCTTTGCATTCCCTAGTACCTAACACAGTGCCTGGAAAAGAGAAGTGCTTAAATGATCATTGATTGTTTGACTTAGTTTTCTCCCCTGCAAAGTGTGTGTGTGTGTGTGTGTGTGTGTGTGTGTGTGTGTGTGTATGGGATGGGGGTGTTGAACTAGGTAAATGATTGCTAAGGCTACTCTAAAATTTTGCAGTAGCTTTTGAAACCTATTACCATAGGTATCTATTGGAGACCTCCTATCGCAACCCAGGGTTTCCATGGTGTCTTCCCTCACCCCCAACTTCAATCATCTCAGGTTTGTTGCTTCCATTTACTTCATGATTAAGGTTTGTCTTTACTTATTTATTTAAACATTTCTTTTTTTTTTTAATCTTAAACTCCAAATTCTCTCCCTCTCTCCCACACCTCCACCACTCACTGAGAAGGCAAGCAATATGATATCAATTATACATGGGAAATCATGCAAAACAGATTTCCATGTTGGAAAAAAAGCAACAAAAATAAAGCGAAAAAATCATATGTTCATTTGTACTCAGAGTTCATCACTTCTCTTTCTGGAGATGGATAGTATTTTTTTTTTTATCATGAGTCTTCTGTAATTGTCTTGGATCGCTGTATTGATCAGGGCAGCCAAGTCTTTCTCAGTTGATCATCATAACATTGTGTGAGATTACTGTCTACAATGATCTAGTTCTTCTCAGTTTTACTTTGCAATAGTTCATAGAGGTCTTACCATATTTTTTCTGAAACCACCCTTCCTCATCATTTCTTATAGCACTTACAGTACTTATGGCACTTACAGTACTTTGTTACAATCATATACCACAACTTGTTTAACCATTCCTCAATTGGTGGGCATCCCCTTGATTTCCAATTCTTTGCCACCACAAAAAAGCTGCTATAAATGTGTGTGTGTGTCCACACATACATATAGGGACTGGGTAGGTGGTACAGGGAATCAGGAAGACCCATCTTCCTGAATTCAAATCCAGCCTCAGATACTTACTTGCTGTGTGACCTGAGGGGAGTTACTTAGCCTTGTTTGCCTCAGTTTCCGCATCTGTAAAAATGAGCTGGAGAAGGAAATGGCAAAACACTCTAGTATCTGCCAAAAAAATGTCCCGAAGGGGCTGTGAAGAGTCAGATACAACTAAAAAGCCAGTTCAACAACAACAGATAGGTCCTTTTCCTTTAATCTCTTTGGGATACAGACCTCAGAGAGGTAAAGATTAACCTTTAAACTGAAGTGAACTTCATCCCCTAAGGGCCCTCCCTGTCACCTAAGCTGATAAATTGCTGTGGCTCCTGTGAGCTATTGTGGTTCTTGAGTTAATTGGGAAGATATAGAAGGCTCTCCAAAGTAATGTGCATTTTAATAGGGGTTTAACATCTTAGTGGTGTTAGAATGAATTTGGAGTGATGAAGTGGAGATTGGCTTGATTGAAGTGGAAGGGGCTTAATTGGTGAGTAATGGGTTCTAAAGTAGGATTAGTAGAGTCTGGACACATTATCAAAGGCTCAGAAATCAGGCTGAGGGATCATGGACTTCAAACTCATGGCAAAAATCTGGAGATTTTTGAGGAGGGAAATGTAATAAAAACCAATGTTTTAGGTAGATTAATCTGGCCTTGGTGCACAGGGTAGTTGGAGACTATCAGAATGGTCAGAAGTCCATTAAAATAAAAGCATAGGTAGGGAAAACCATGTGGTCAAGAATACAGAAAGGAAGACTGGAAGGTGCCATAGTTAAAACTTGGAAATGTTACTGACGGCTGATCTTGGCAATGAAAATGATGGAGAATCAAGAGCTATATCTGGGAGATACTTCAAAGAAAGAATGACAGAACTTGATGTCTCCAAAAAAAGAGGCAGGGACAGAAGGAAGGTAAAGAGTCAGAGATGTCTCCAAGGTGATTTCGAGATTGAACGTACCAAGGAAGTTGGAAAGGGGAGCCACTTCCGAAGAGAAAATGAGATGAGTTTGGTTTGGGATATGAGAAGTTTTAGATGCTAAGTACTAAGACTACCTAATGAGGAAGTTCTGTAAAAGTGTGAGAGTTAAGATGAACTGAAGGACCCTTTCTAAGGGTATCCATTCATTCTTAACTCTCTAATTCTCTAGTTTCTGGAGGGCAAGGACCAGAGCAATAGCCTTTGTTTCTGGGCTATTGTTGAGTTACATAACACTTTTGTGAATTGCTTGAGTTCTGGAGAACATATATGTGTGTATGTATATACAACATACATGCATATATACACATATACTCCATATTATATATTTACTTACCCATATATATGTATGTACATACACATACCAGAAAATATCCCATTATTCTGTCACTTCAAGTCAACCAGCATTTATGAACCACCTTTCCTGTACCAGGTTCTATGTTGAGATAGATAGGGATCCTTTAAGGATGGTATGGATATTCTCTTTATTGTAAGGTCATGCGTAGGGTGGGAGAACAGATGAACATGGCCAAGGATGGAGAACAGGAAAGATTATGGTGAGAAAGAAATACACTAAGGGAAGATTGGCCAGAGCAGGAAGAAAAAGGCAGATAGCTCTAAGAAGACAAAGAGACATTGACCATGGAGCCTGAGGGAAAGTTTTAAGACAAATGGAAAATATTTGGAGAGACTTTTCTTCCCTGTTTTGCAAAATAGAGAGGCAACCTAGTACAGTGAAATGCATTCTGGACTGGCACTTTGAGACTGAGACACCTGGCTTCAAATCCAGCCCCCAGTAATTATTAGGTTTGTGTCATTGGAAAGGTCACTTAACTTCTCTAGCCTCATCCACAAAATAGGAATAGCAAAAGCATTTACTTGCTGTAAGGTTCAAATGAGATGTTTTAAATATAAATGCTCTGTCATCCTAAAAGCAGAGTGACATCTAAGGCAGTATGGGGGGGGGGGCTTTGCCCTAGGGCACCAAAATGCATATGCTTAAAACAACACAATAAAATCATATACATGTTTAAATGTAAATGTTTTAATATTTCCATTTTGATATTAACATTTAAATAAAATATGTATCAAATAAAAATGTTTAAATTTTTTAAACTTGTTGCATTTATATTTTTAAAGCACTTTGACTCTTACAGAGTTGAAATAGGAGTGAGATCATTCGAGGCATAGAAGACAGCCAGTACAAATGTACACAGTTGGGAGATGTAGTATCATTTATGAGGAACAGAAAGTAGACCTCTATAGCAAGACTGTAGATTCCTTGGAAGGGAATTAAGTGTCAGAAGACAATAGTAATAGGTAAATTGAGAGGAAAAGAAGATTTAAGTGAAAGATAATGAATTATATTTTGGATATGTTGAGTTTGAGATGCTTATGGGACATTCAATTCAAGATGTCCAAAAAGCATTTGGTGATGTTGAAGTGGACAGAGGTTAGGACCAGATATATAGATCTGGGAACCATATGTATGCACAGGAGTGATAACTGAACCCCTGAGATTTGATAAGACCACTGATCAAGATCGTTTAAAGGGAAAAGAGACCCTAGAACAGAGCCTTGAGGAAGACCCTTAGTTAGTGGATGTGAGCTGAAGAACCAGTGAAGAAGACCAAGAACAATCAGTCAGAAAAGGAGGAGGAAAACCAGGAGAGAACAGTGTCATGAAAACCAGGAGAGGAGAGAGCTTCCATAAAGAGAAGAGTGAGCAACAGCGACAAAGGTTTCAGGGAGATTGAAGAAGGATGAGGCCATTCGATTTGGCGATTAAGAGATCATTGGTAGCTTTGGGGAGAGCAGTTTCAGCTGAAAGACTAGGTCTGATAACACATTGCAGGCAGGTTAGGAGTGAGAGAGAAGGAAGGGGAGGCCCTAATTATAGATAGTTTTCTCTAAGAGTTTAGCCATGAAAAACAGGATGAGAGCTAGCAGGGAGTAAAGGTATGGGCATGTTTGTAGGCAACAGAGAAAGATACAGTACAGAGGGAGAAACTGAAGATCAGAGAGAGAGTGGGCTTGCTAGTGGGGGTCTTAGAGGCTATATAATCCCACTCCCTCATTTTAAAGTTGAGAAAATGGACTCAGAGGAGGGGAAGGGTTGGAGAGTAAGCATCCTGGCAGGATCTGAACCCTGCTTCTTTTCCTCCCTATGCCATGCTGCCTTCCCCTCAGAGAAAAAGAGACAAAGGCAATGAAAAAGGAAAAGAGAGAAGATCATAGGATTTGAAGATTATCTAGTCCTATCTTTTCCAATTATTGATGAGGAAACAGAGAAGTAAAATGACTTTCCTAAGGTTATACAAGTAATAAGCAGCAAAATTGGGGCAAAGAGGCAGGGAGTGTTCTCCCCCATCGACAAGGTTTAAATCGCTTAAGAGGAAGTCTTGGGCATCAAAGAAGAGGCAGGCTACCTACGCAGTATGATTTCAGAGACCTACAAAGGTCCTCCCCACAAATCCAATTCCCAAAATACCTCTACCCGCCTGGCATGCTGATGCCTGAAATTGCACAATTAGCTATTCATTCACTTACCCTAGGGCTTTGTCCAGCACTAAAATTCAAATACTCCAGGGAGGAGTAATAATAGGCTGAGTCCTGGGTGTCCAAAGTACAGCCAAATGCAGTTAGGCTGGTCCCTGGGAGTTCTGCCTGCCGCAGATGTTTAGCAAAAATATGTTTTGCCCAATTAGCCTGCATAAATTAACAAGTAGTCAGGGAGGACCTAAGCACCTGATATTTCTGGCTATGGGGCCAAATTCTGGGGAGTATTTGGGCACACCTGGCTCTGGGAGAATGCATTCTCTTTTATAAAGCCACTAAAATTACTGCAGAGTCACCACAAGTTACAAGCAAGGGGAGATATGCTTCTGATTAATTATACTTGTACTTTGCCCGGACTTTTTCTTTATCTCTATCTCACACTTGACCTGTGCTAAAGTTATCTGGATATGTGTCTTATTCCCTAAGTTCCCTGATAGCAGAACCTAACTAGGCTATTTGAATTTTGCTATGGCCCCCTGTCTTGAACATGGTATCCCACAGTGTTCTGGGGGAAGTGTTTTCCCCATTCTTTTGCTAATTGTTTGAGTTCAAATTAAGTATTTTACTCTAAAAATACATGTCTCAATTCCATTCTGATAGTCTGAAAATTGCATTCATGTGATTTTAGAGTTTCCCAGTGCAGCTGAGATGGGAATTGAGCCCAGTGACATTGTCTTTTCATATAATTACCCCATGTTGAACACCCTAGTTCATGTGAATCTCGATCTGGGTAGGTGTTCATGGAACATTCTAGTGAGTCAAGCAAAGGCTACATGCATTAACACTGTAGGAATACATCAGGAATTTGAGGGCAAGGGTCTGGCCTACATTGATATTTAAGGTCTAAATTGCTTGCATGTGTAGCATGTAGCCTTGTACTAGCAAATTACATTGCCTACATTTTTTTTACTGGTTGCATCTGCATTGGTGGGCTACACTGAGGATTTATTTTTCCTTTTCAAATTCTAGGCTATAATTTAATATTGTTTGTTTTTTGGGACAGACTCTGTTAGCAAGCCAGACAAGATGCCTCAAGGAACTATTGTGCCATTGTGTACTGAAGTATATATTGGTGTCTTGCAATGTATTGCATAACTGTGCATTGAAGTGAGTTTGTGTATTTGTATACTGAGGGGCATAGGAGGAAGATGGCTGCCATGACTGCTCAGTTACTAGAAAATGGCTGCTCTTTGGTGGGATGGGGTTTCCTTGATGTCTCCTGGCTATAGGTACAGGCTGAAGGCGATAATGAGGATTATGAAGCTTTACACCATATGCTGTAAAGTCTTTGGAGAGATTTCAAGTCACCACTACATTATATGAACTGCCTGAAATGGTAAGGGCATTTCTAGATCCCCAAAGAGACCATTTATTGAAGGGCAGCACTGAGAAATAAATTACAAAATCCACTGCTGACCAAGTGTTGGTGTGGAAGTGTGAAGTCTTCATTCAGAGAGGAGAGTAGTGTGAGGACAATCCAAAAGGCCTGCTGAGGGGAGGGACACCCTTGTCAGCCTTTTGTAACCCAATGGCAACAGGGTCAAGGGTGGGTTTCCTTGGAACGGTCATAAGCCAGCCATATGGAAAGTCACAGATAATTTCAAAAGGATGTCTTGACACATTCAAGGATGAACTCTGAGTCTTGACTAGGACTTGCAATGGAAGAGGCAAGGTAGGAGAGGCTGAAGTAGAGAAAACAAGCTTAATGGAACAGGTAGGACAGCTCTCTGAATTCAATTCCATAAGCAGTTATTAAACACTAAGGATGTGCCAGGTAGCAGGTCACAGGCTGGTGGACAGAAATGAAGCTGACCCTACCTTCAAGGCTCTTATATTCTACTTGAGATGGGGATGGGGTTGGGATTTAGCCAAGGAGATTGAATAAGGAGCCCTGGGAGGTTAGAGACAAAGAAGAGGGGACCTGGGATGAATTGAATAGAGTAACTGAGATTGGCTCTTGCCCTAGGGGAGGGTGCTTGGTTGGAGAGCAGCTAGGGGAATAGGGAATGTTAGGAAGAGAGGCAAAGCTGGGGGCCCCAACACTGAGAGAGAAGACACCAGCCTAAACTGAGTGCTTGCCTGGACTCATATCCTTGGAAGAAGGAGGAGATATGCACTGAGATTTGGTTGTGCTATTTAAAGACAATATTGTGAAACTTGATTAGGTCTGTGCAATTTAGGGCACAATTTGTGGAGGGTTTTGGTCACCTATGACAGTTTAAATGTGTGTATGTATGCATGCATGTATGTATGTATATGTATATGTATACAGAGAGAAAGACACACAACAACTTTACTAAGATTTGTAAAAATGAGACTCCCCACATGGAATTCAATTCAGACTGACAGATTAAGTGACTCTTCTGCTTACACTGGATGAGGGGACAAGAAGACTCAAAGTCATAAATTTAGAATTGGAAGAGAACTCAGAGACCGTCTAATCCAGCCCCTTTGGTTTCCATAGGAGAAACCCAGGGAAATCAAGAATTCATTAGAAGCTGCATTTGAACCCAGGTCCTTCGACTCCAGAGCAAATAGTCTTTCTACCATATAACTCATTCAAGTTGATAATAATAACTCATAGTGGCTAACATTTATATAGCACTTTAATATGTGCTAAGTGCCTTACAATAATTATCTCATTGGGTCCTCTAACAACCCTGGGAGTTAGAAGCTATTATTATCCCATTTCACAGGTGAGGCAAACAGAAGTTAAGTGACTTACCCAGGATCATACAACTAGTAAGCATCTGTTCCTCACTAGCTGTCCACAATTTGGGGCAAATCATTTAACCCATCTGAGCATCTCCACCCCCTCCCCACATCTATTAAATGAAGGGTTTAGATTTATCATAAATGAAATATAATTACCCCTTGGGATTTATCATTCAGGAAAGTAGGACACTTTTCTTTTTCAATTGTCATCACAGTTACCCTATACCTTGAGTTCTACTAGCTATAACCAAGAAACTTTGGTGGGCTAGGGTTATATTCTTTAGAGCCTGGGATGATTCCACACACTCCATCTTTGTTTCCTGATTCCTTTCTAGTGGAGCACAGCTTCTGGTAAATCAAGGCATATGTCCATCTGGTCATAGTCACAGCAATATAAAGCTTAACCTCTTAGGGCTTACTATTTTAGTGCTGTTCCTGAAGTCAGCTGTGTCAATCTTTGGCCTCAGTCTTCTTTACCCTTCTTGAAGGCTCAGCTTTGTTTTTTGGCTGGCTCTTTTCCCAAGGGATTTAGTCTCAGCTGCTTTGGTGGGATCTCATTGATCTGAATCTCTGTAGATTTGAACCCAAATCTGCCAATTCTAAATCCGATGCATCAGAGAAGAAAGACAATTCTAACAAGTAGGGAGATTGAGAAAGCCTCAGGTTTGTCCTGAAGTAAACCTTAAAGGAAGCTATGTATTCCAAGAGGTCTACAGAGGTGAGGAGGGAGTGCATTCCAGGCATGGGCCATGGCAAGCAATGGAATGACCAGTTCAGGGAATATACAAGTAAGCCACTTTGGCAGGAACATAACACATTGTGATAGTAATGGCAATTAAAGATTCCCCTGTATTGGCTTGGTTTTCAAATTGATTGTATTAAAACCCAGAGTTTGTTAATCCCACCTGTGGGATGGGCTTGTTGATGTGAAAAGAAAGTCCTGAAGTGGGAGGAGCTGGTGATGTAGATTTGGAGAGACAAGAGAGAGGCGGAAGTTCTTTTTGGAAGCAGCACCTCGTGGAGAGAGAGAGACTAAGAGATTGCTGGTGGCCGCTTTGAATTGCCCTGGACTTTTGAGACCTGCCCCCTGAGCTGCCAAGGACTGAGGAGACATGGCTGTTTTGCTGGTACTTTGTCTGTCTGTTTTGATGTTATTTTGCCAGATTTGTCCACTGGTGAAAGACTGTCCT
>NW_027185761.1:22046594-22065154 GCF_028583685.1 Petaurus breviceps papuanus
AATACTGTCCACTGGTGAAGGACAGTGCTGTTGTTGCAGGGGTCTGGGAGCCTTTCTGTTGGTTCAGAAGCCCTGAAGAAGGATTTTCTTGTTGTATGTTTACAGAAATCCTGGGAGAGGGCTTTGCTAATGTGTTCAGGGGTTCTAGGACTGTTCTACAGACAGAGGATAAATTCATGAAGGGACTGGCAATGTATCTTATGGCCTTGCTAAGCCTTGTCTCCCCAGGAACTAAGATTGCTGAGAACTTGCCTCGTGTCAAGATGAAGAAAAGACCTCCATTTGGGTATTAAGTGCTGTGTTTAAACTTGATGTAACTCTGGGGTAGATTCAATTGTGATCCAGAGGTGGGGAACTTTTGACCTTTTTGTGTTCTATGGTTGAGCAAATGAATGTATTTTACTTATGTTTGGAAACTAATCTCCATTTGAGAAGAGGGGCTTTGTGGTGGACTTAATTAAGGTATAGCCTAGGGGTGGAGAAGTATTTAGAACAGAGACTTTGTAATTGATTGAATGATTGGAAGGTCCTGGGATGGGGTAGGCCTTGGAGATTATTTAATCACACTTAGTAAATGCTGTATTTTGAATGGTGTCATGTTTTGATCTTCTCTGTTCTTGGTTTGTCACTGAATAAAATAGAGAGCCCCTATGCTGGTATTCTGAACCTTGGGAAGTTGCCTTTCTTTTGGCATTACATTACACACATTAAGGGGAGTGATTTGAAACTACTCTGTTCAAGTAGACTAGAGATAAATTCTAAAGGGCTTTAAATGCCAAGCCAAGAAGCTTTTATTTCATTGGAGAGGCAATCAGGAACTACCAAAAAAAAAATAGGTTGTAGAATGATGTGTTCAGATCTGTGTTTTAAGAAGAATTGTTTTGGTAGCTGTGTAGAGGAATTAGCACATAGCTTTAGTTATAACTTAAATTTGATTGAATACGATAAAATGAATTTATTTGAATAATTTTTGGTTGTTGTTTTTTTTGACCAAAAGCAAAAGGGCAAAAAGAAGAAATGTAGCCTAGGCTCTGTGGCATTGTTTTTGGTCTCATGTGTGCACCAGCGTTAGCTTATGGAGAACCAAGCAAGCCTTTTGTGTTATACAATGACTCTTGCCTAGAGGGGTTGAGTTTTGTACGAGTGTTTGAATGCCACTTCAGTAGAGAAGGCATTTGCTAGTAGAAGGTTCACTGACAGTGAGACTCATTGTCCTATTCACAAATTAGAGTTAATAACTTTGAAGTGGGCTGTCTCTGATAAATTTTGAAACTAAGTGTATGGAGTTCCATTCTAAATATGGACACCAGATCCACTGACTCACAGTCTGAAAAGTGCTAAGTTGGATTCTGCCAGCCATAAACAAGCCCACCTTTGGCCAAATTTTCTGGCATTACTAACTGGAGAGTCCAATGTGGATGCATGTGCCCTATCCTATAAACCTTAGACAACAGAAACCTTGTTTATGCCCACTGAAGGGATGAAAATAATATGCCATGCAGAGAGCAGGACCCAAAAAGGCACAGCTGAGAATCTGGGACTTCCTACAAGTGAACTAGTGATTTGAATATATGTGGCAGCAAGCCTTTGGATCTGATGTTCATAGACTTCTTTTCTCTGGAAAGGGAAAAAAATAACACAAAAACATCCAAGTGATGATGGACGCCCTCACCTGTTCTATACAGGAGCCAGAAAGCTTCCAGAGAAGGGAAGCTATAGGAGAAGTATTTCCTGAAGTATGGCTTCCACGCTGCCATTCATTCTGATCTGGGTTGAGATCCTGAGAGCAAACTACTTAAGTCAGCATTTGACTTGTAAGGGGAAAAAAAGTCTAGAACTACATCACATCATCCTCAAGGACACCCACATCAAGAGCATTTTAATCACACATTGATAGACATGCTAGTGACCTGATAGCTGAGCAGAAGGCTCAATGGAGTCAACAAGTGACCTTCCTAGCATATTTTATGGTGCCATCAAGAATAATCCCAAAGGCTTTACTCCAGGACTTTTTTTTTTTTATGCTTTGAGTATTACCACTTCATACTGATTTCTCCTTTAACATATTGAAAGATGGGGTGACATGTAGAATCACAATCCTGAAAAATGGGTTGAAGGAAGCCTCTGTCTTTCCATGGCCAGATATCTGATTAGAAAGGGGGGTGTGGGGAAACAATAGTATGATGCTTGAATTCACTGTCAGAAGCTCCATCAAAGGGGCGGCCAGGTAACACAGCAAGTAAGAGCACCGGCTCCAGTGTTGAGAAGACCTGGAGATCAAATCCCGGGCTCGGACACTTAGCACCCACCCAGAAACACCTGGCTGTGTAACCTTGAGCAAGTTACTTAACCCCAATTGCTTAGGGGAGGCCAGGTGGCTCAGCGAGTAAGAGCACCGGCTCCAGTGTTGGGATGACCTGGAGATCGAATCCCGGGCTCAGACACTCAGCACCACACCCAGAAATAACTGGCCGTGTAACCTTGAGCAAGTTACTTAACCCTGATTGCTTAAAAAAAAAAAAAAAGAAAAAAAAGAAGCTCCATCAAGGTGATAGAGGATGGCAACAAAATTTTGGCATCAGGGAACAGACAAAATCAATCTTTTCTTATATAGCAAAGCAGCTGCAAAACATGTCTTTCCCCTTTCTACTTTCCTCTCTCAAATCAAAGAGGGCAGAATAAAGCAGCAGGCCCTCCTGAGAGGCATCACTTCTCTCATACATTGCAAGGCACTGAATGACAATAGCTGACACTGAAGCTCTTATCCAATAAATTTCAATCTCTCTCCAGTCAATCAGGAATCTTGTGCTTGAAGCCTTCTGTCACTTGACTGCTTTGCTGACTTCCCCTTCTTCACACAGCTCCAACAGAGCTGGCTTTCTATCCCCTACTGAGTCTGTTTTCTGTTTCTTTTTGTCTCCTCAGCCAAACTTCTGCGTCTTCACTAACCATCAATGGCTCAAACCAGTGCCTTCTGGTTGGCCGTGACCCACATTTTGTATATGAAGCAAAAACTTACCAAATCATGTGATATCTACAATTCTAATTTAATCACTAGTCTATAGTTATATGATTTTTCATATTGTGAATTTTACATTCCTAAGTTTTTATGACAATTATGTAAAAAATGAGCTCCAGTTATATTGATTAGTTCACAAAGCAATCCTCTTCCAGTCTGTCTTTGAAAAATCTTTTTCATCATATTTATACTTTAAGAATTTTTAATAAATGACATTTTTCTCTGCCCTTTCAGTCACCAAATTATTTACATATAAAAGAGGTATCACCCCACAGCTTCACACAATGATCTTCCTCTTTATATTTATGATAACTACAGTTGATTTTCTGCCTCAAACTGTTCATATCCTATCTGAAAATTGTTTCTTTCTACATAGATTTTTAGCAGTTTTTGGTAACTCAAAGTTTGTTTCCTAGTCCATTCAGGCACCAACCTGTTCACCCATGAAACAGGTTCACATTCTTTACCAGTTGAGTTAATTCTTTGTCTTTATATAAAAGTACTTTTCCCTGCCCTTTTCTACACCAAACTGATCCATACGGAAGGGCAGTACCTTATATTTGTTTTACTAATACTTAAGAAATATTTGTAGGTAATGAAATGTTTTGTGTAACTACACACATATAACCTATATTGAATTGTTTGTCTTCCCAGTGGGGGGTGGGTGAGGAAGGAAGAAGGGAGAGAATCTGGAACTCAAAGTTTTAAAAAAAACCAAATGTTAAAAATTGTTTTTGCATGCAACCAGGAAAGAAGATATACTGGCAACAGAGTATAGAAATCCATCTTGCCCTAACAGAAAGTAAGGGGGGATGGAGAGGGATATAAGAGAGGGTAGATTGGAGGAAGGGGTATTCCGTATGCTTGTCATCTCGGGGTAGGGGTAGAGGAGAGACAGGGAGAAAATTTGTAACTCAAAATCTAGTGGAAATCAATGTTGAAAACAAAAAAAATTTTCTTTAAAGATTTTTAAAAAGGAAATATTTGTAAGGCAGGGCAAGTACTATTATCTTTAAAAGTGGCTTTAAATTTACTTCTCAGTCTGTAGTGGATCTTGGTCATGAATCTTGGTCTTGAATCTTGGCCTCCCTCCCTACTCTCTGTCCAGGACTTTCTAGTAAACCTACTGAGTATTGTTCCCTTTCAGTGTTCTGGGTCAACAAAGAATAGTATCAAGTGATTTCATGTCTCTGAAGCTCTAATGTGCTCCAAAGGACCATCAACACCCTCCATTGCTATTGAACCAGAACAGGAGTTTGGGGCCCCACACTGGCCAACTCCATTCATGAACTGAAATAATAGTGCCTACCATCATGGATTCCTGTGAAAGGGAAGTGACTAAATATGTCGGGGATATGAATTCAGTCTAATTCAGGATTAACTCTAGGCATCTCTTCAGAGCTTCAAAGCAAGCGTGAAGAAAAGAAACTTGCCATCACAGATGCTGTGATGTAAAGTGGTACTGTGTCCTCTGAAAGACCTAAAGTTGCATTACTACACAGAAGTTCTGACATACCAATTGATCTGTGATTTCATCGATGTGGGGATATCTTCTAATGATACAGCTTGTCCACCCACCCTGTAGTACTTTTCCATGTCCTCCCTGACGCTCAGCATCCTTGCATTGTCTTTTATTCATGAGTACATTGGTGAAGCACATGGGCTACCCCTTATTCTTTCTGTATAATTGGCCCATCTTTTATTTTTTGGTCATTAATTTATTTGATGACATTCTTTATTCTTGTACATTTCTTCTTTATAATTTTCCTTTTTCATAATGAGGATATTCCAACCAACCAGAAATGCAAGAAATCTTTTATGGAATCAAAGTATGTTAAAGATAGAGTTCATTTAGTCCAGTTCCCTTATTTTATAGATGAGGACACCAAGGACCAGAGAGGGGAAGGCACTTGTCCAAGATTTATCACCTGATTAGTAGTAGTGCCAGGACTAGAACCCAGCTTTTCTGACTGTTCAGTGCTCTTGAAATATTTTACAAAAGAAACTTTTGCAGCCCTTTGTCAATACCACTGATGAATCCTGGCTCCTTCCCTCGGTCAGGTTAGCCACCCTTTGGTGTAATTATAGCATCTGGGACATACACCATCTGCCAGGCCAGGAGCAGTCTCTGATGTAATGCCACCTGCCTGCTCCAAGTTCAAGTTTGTCCCTGACTCTGATTGGTGCAGCTGTTTCTGCAATGGCTAAGCTTACCCTGAGTAAACACAAGCTTGGTTCTGCAGAGCTCTGAGATATATGGCCAGCTGGCACTGCTCCCTGCTCCCAACTTTTCTTCTAGCTTCAGTAGCTGGGCTGGATGTAAAAACAGCTGTTTTCTATCTTTGCCAATCTCCAACAAAAAATATCTCCTGACTCTCAGATAAAACCTTTCTTTGCCATATCATGCTCTAGGCAGGGTAAAAATGTTGTGTCATTATCTCAGAGCATTAGTCTGGAAAGGGGTAAAACTGAAGGCCAGCAAGAAGGAATTTTCCCAAGTCACTGAGAGTAAACACTAAATAAATGTTTTGATTTAAAGCAAAGGCTCTTAATTTGGAATCTGTGAACTCTAGATGTATTTTGGCATATTTTTAAAATGCACATTAAAAAATTTTTTTTGATAATTATTTAAATACAATTAGGTTTTTTTCCCTAACCTTAATCACTGAATGGGCATTGCCTCAGTCAAACTGAGACCTGGCAAAGACCTTAGCTTAAAAAGGCCAAAGTTTCCACTTCATCCAGGGCCATCTCCAGTCGTCCCAATCTATATCTCACACTGGACCCAGATGGCTCCAGAGGAGAAAGGGAGGCTGGTGATTGTGCTTAGTACTCCCTCATTTAAATCCAATTCACTTGCAAGTCATGACATCACTTTCCTGATGGCATGGTCCTCTTCAAGAACGAAAGACAATTTCATTTATTTTATGTATTTTAAAACATAATTCCAGGAAGGGATCTATAAACTTCATCAGACTGCCAAAAGCGTCCATGACACAAAAACAGTTAAAAACCCCTGATCTAATGCAAGAGATTTCAAACATCTTAAAATCATGGAAAATGTGTGGATCATTTGCCAGTCAAGAATTATTTGAAGGGAATAAAGCACAACTTAGATTGGTTTGTAGTCAATATGCAACCTGAGCTAAAGAGCCTTGGGAGTACCAGTGCCTGAGATGACCAGACCTGCTTCTAGGCCAGCCCTCAAAGCCATTGAGGGGAGATTATTGTGAAAAAGGGGACCCACCTTCATAACCACCACTGACAACTGCTGATCAAGTGTCAGGAAGATGGGCACAGGAACCTTGGCAGTGGCAGCACCCACTCCCCACCAGCAGATCACTGATCCTGCTTCCCTCCAGCCCAACCCTCAGAGCCATATCTGAGGAAGTGACTCCTATGGAGAAGGAGCCAACCATCACCACCAACTGCTAACCACAGGGTAGGCACGCCAGCCTAGCTGAAGCAGCACATGCCAGGCAAGTCAGACCATCCCCATGGCTTTGACTACCATCTCCCCTCAGATTCTAATGGAGACAAGCCAAGACCCAGAGCCTGAGAGCCCTAGAGAGAGTAATGCATCCAGTCTAGTGCCATTAGTGAGAAGCAATGCCTAAGGAAGCACAGCTTGGCAATCCATCTTGCACATGCCACAGTCACAGCTACTGAAGACCCAGAAAAGAAAGCTCTTCCCACCAAAGTCCTGGCACAGTCAAATGGCTCAACATCTGAAACGGATTCGATTTTTATCAGTGGAAATGGAATTAAAGATGCACTAACATCTGCTTTACCACTGTACCCCAAGTATTGTCAGATTTCTCTGTATGATTTGAAGCTGAAACCTTATATATGATTTGTCTTCCCCATTAGACTTGAGCTCATTGAAAGGAGTAACTGTCTTTACTTTTCTATTTATATCTTCAGCACTTAGCACAGAGTGCTTTGTATGTAGTTAAGTGCTTAATAAATGCTTTGTACATTCATTCATTCATTTAGTGGTCCAGTGCCTGTAAACATCTTTTCATACGGTCATTTATATTTTAAAATTCTTTTGAAAACTGTTCATGTTTTAGTCACTTATCTACTGAGAAATGGCTAATGCTCCTTTTTTTGTGTGAATTCCCTTTGTATTTTTAATATTAGACTTTTGTGAATGACATTTGATGTAAATATTTTCTATTTTGGAAGTTTCTTTTCTTATTCTATCTTCTTTCCATAGTGCAAAAGCTTTTTGATATTTTTGCAATCATAATGATGATCTTTCCTTATAATATCTGTCCTTTTTTGGCTAAGAATTCTCCCCCCAACCCCAACCATAATTGTGAAAGCAATTGTGAAAATACCTCCTTTTGTCTTCCTTTTTTTTCCTTTTTGGTGATGTTACCTTTTGTATTCAAGTTGTGTATCCATTTGGAGCTTATGGTGATATGTAGTATCTGCCTAGCTGATTCCCAGTTTTCCTAGCAGAAATAGGAAGTAAAGCCCCAGAGTAGGGAGGACCCGAGTTCGGTTCCGGCCTCAGAAACTCAACACCCACACAAAAAAAACCTAGCCATGTAACCTTGGACAAGTTACTTAACCCCAATTGCCCTTTAAAAGTCAAAAAAAAAAAAAAGGGAAGTAAAAGAGGGAGGTTTTTTCTCTCGTAATTTATCAATAAAAAGGGTGGCTAGGTAGCACAGTGAATAGCACCAGCCTTGGAGTCAGGAGGACCTGAATTCAAATCCAGTCCCAGGCACTTAACACTTACTAGCCATGTGACCTTGGGCAAGTAACTTAACCCCAATTGCCCTGCCTTCCCCCCTCCAAAAAAGCAAAAAACAAACAAAAAAATCTATCAGGAAAAGATCCTTAAAGCATTAAAGAAATGATATTATAATAATTGCAGTAGCAGTGTTAGTGATGGACATTATAGAAGCTGGAATATTTCTTTACAGGGTGTATCAGCAGGATAGTTCTTCCATCCCTAAAAAGGCAGCATTTAATTTCATTCAAAGTAAAATACACAAGAAGCTTAGAGAGATGCAGGATTCTTGGCTCAGAAAGAAGACAGATGCAATTCAGTTTTATGCTGCTAGTAGCAATCCAAAGTGTATTTTATGATGCCTGGAAGGCTATTTATGGGCTGAAGACCTACGGTGTATCTCAGCTACTCAGTGCTGATGGAGCCACACTGATTGGTGGTAGGACATGATCCTGGAGAGATGGGCTGAACATTTCCATATCACTCTCAATAGACTGCCATCAGCCAATGCTGAAGCCATTGACTATTTACCTCAGATTAAAGACAATCCTTCTCTAGTAGAACTTCCAACTGAAGAAGTATTGAATGTCATTAAGTTCCTGTCACGTGGCAAAGTGCCTGGTGCTGATTCCATTCCAGCAGACAAGGAAAGGGGTCCACTGGTCACATAAAAGGGGACAGAGAGCTTATGAGTTATATGGCAAGAGGAAGCTATCACCCAAGAGATCCAGGATGCCTCCATTGTTCATCTAAAAGGAAAGAAAATAGATTGTCCTGTGACAACCACAAAAGGGTCTCTGTCTTAGTCCCTGTGGACTAGATTCTTGCCAGAGTCCCCCTTAATCGGGTGATCCTTTACCTGGAACATGGTCATCTACCTGAGAGCCAGTGTGGTTTCAGAAAGGGCTGACGAATGGTCAAAATGGTGTTTGCTGCCCAACAATCCAGGAGAAATTCCAGGAACAGAATAGGAGTCTGTACACAACATTTGTTGATCTAACCGAGGCCTTTGATACTGTCAGTCATAAGGACCTGTGGAAGATCATGGAAAAATTTGGTTGACCTGAGAAGTCCATCGATATTTTCTGCTGGTTCCATGAGGGCATGCTTACCCAGATTCTGGATAATGGACAATGCTCTCGTGTTTTCCCAGTCACCAATGGAGTGAAGCAGAACCATGTGCTTGCACAACCATGCTTTTTAGTATGACTTTTTCTGCAATGTTGTCAGATGTTTTCAAAAAGAAAAATAGTATCAAGGTCAGCTCAGGCAGTGACAGTAAATAATGTAACTTGAAAAGGCTACAAGCCAAGACTAAGGTGGAGGAAGAGCTGTTGTGTGACTTTTTGTTTGATTATGCACTCAACAAAACTGAGATGCAACAATGTATATATCAATTCTCTGCTATTTGTGCTAATTTTGGCCTAACAATTAACTTCCAGAAAACAGAGATTCTGCATGAGACAGCACCACACCATCCATACATGGAACAAATGAAAAAATCTTGAATGCTGTGGATAAGTTTACTTACCTTGGCAGTACACTTTCCAGGGATGTCCACATAGATGATGAGGTTGATGCACACATGGCCAGAGCTGGTTCTGTGTTTGGGAGATTCCAAAAGAATGCGTGGGAGAAAAGCAGTATTAGGCTGCCTACCAAGCCGAAGGTCTACAGAGCTCTTGTGCTGACCTCATTGCTGTATGCCTATGAAACCTGGACAGTCTACCAGCATCATGCCAGGTAACTGAACGGATTCTATTTGAATTGTCTTAGGAAGATACTAAAGATCAGTTGGCAAGACAATGTACCAGGGTCCTCTCTTGAGCTGAGCTACCAAGCATTCAAACTGTACTGCAGAGAGCATGACTTGGGTGGGCTGGTCACATTATTCAAATGCCAAACTTACGTTTGTCTAAAAGACTATTTTACAGAGAACTCACACAAGGCAAGCTTTCATATGGAAGTCAGAAGAAGTGATACAAGGAGGCTCTCAAAGTCTCTGAAGAACTTTGGTATCAACTGTGAGACATGAGAAACACTGGTACAAGAATGTCCAGCATGGCATGCTCAAATCAAAGAAGACGTTGTGCTCTATGAGTAAAGCAGAATTGCAGGAGCTCAAAGGAAATGGGAGATGCACAAATTTAGAGACATCTCCACCCCAAATGTTCGTATGGATTTTTCCTGCCCAACCTGTAGTAGAGCCTTCTGAGCTCATACTGGTCTGATCAACCACAGCAGGACACACTGTACTTTGACCTCGACATCATGATGTCATTTTGGTCCTCTTTGAGCACGAAGGACAAACAACAATATGTTCCTTTTCTGGGTTACACTGTCTGGGTTCACCACTAGATATGGTGACTACCCTATAATTAGACATTCAGGGCCCCTTAGCTGGAGCTGGAGCTGGAGCTGCCTGGCTGGAGGCAGAGGTGGTGCATAGCAGCATGGCTGATTATGATGGCTAGATTTCAGGCTGGAAGGGGCATTACAGGTCATCAAGATGAACCCCTTTGTTTTTATTTTAATTACAAATGAGGGAATCTGAGGCCCAGAGAAGTTAAGAGGCTTGCCTAGGATCTCATAAGGAATAATCTGGATTTGAGCCCACATCCCCTTATTTTAGATCTAATATTCTTTCCATCACTTTGCCTCCTTACAATTTCTAAGTGCTATCTGAGAAGTGAAGGATAGATCATCACTTACAGAGGGAAAGTGGCAGCTGAAAGACATCTTCATGGCAGAGTGCTCACATTTGAATTCTTGAAGGATGAGTAGGGTTACTGCTGGGACAATGAATCATTATAGGGAAGCAGAGATGGTTGAAGGAAAGGTATTTTAGAGAAAGGAAACCATATATGTTTGTGGGAAGACGTGGAATAGGAGACAGTAACTGATTCAGTCTGGAGGTGGTTGGGGGTTGGGGATAGGCATAGTTTTTAATACAATTTTTGTGCCTATAATCTTCAAGCACTGTATGAATAAGCCTTGAAATACCGCTATCAACACTTCTAGTATAGATTCATCCAAAAGGCTACATAGAAGCCTCATGAGCAGTTCATTTCACATTTTCTACAATTAGATTTGAAGAGGAAATTATTTTGTTTGCCCATGTTTCCTAGCATGGGGTAGCTAGGTGACACAGTGGATAGAGTGCCACACCTGGAGTCAGGAAGACTCATCTTCCTGAGTTCAAATCTGGCCTCAGACACTTACTAGCTGTTGTGTGACCCTGGGCAAGTCACTGAACCTTATTTGCCTCAGTTTCCTCCAGTATCTTTGCCAAGAAAACCCCTAATGGGGTCATGGAGAGTCAGACACGACTGAAAAATGACTGTACAACAAGCTTCCTAGCATATCATTTGCCATGTTAATGTTGGAAGACAGATATCTGTGTAGCTTTGGAATGATTTTAAGAAATTTTCTATAAAAAGTATTGAAATTACTCAACTACCCGAAAATTTCTTCTGATTTAGGTATGATTTTTAAAGACATTTTAAAAAATCCATCCTTTTCTCCCTTATCCTGTTCAACATTTTTATCCATGGCATGGATGGCATGGTTACCAAATGTACAAATTCCCTGATGGAAATTACAGAATCATAGGATTCCAGAGGTGGAAAACACCTCGATGGCTATCTATTCCAATTCATCCTGGTTGGGGGTGGCTAGGTGGCACAGCGAATAGAGCACCAGCCCTGGAGTCAGGACAACCTGAGTTCAAATGTGAGCCTCAGACACCTAACACGTACTAGCTGTGTGACCTTAGGTAAGTCATTTAACCCCAAGTACCCCTACAAAAAGCAAAAAAAAAAATTCATCCTGCAAAGCCAATGCCTGCAAAAACACATCAGGTAATGGCCATCCAGCCTTTGTTTGAAGCTCCTTCAATGAAAGAGCAGCCAGTACCTACCTATTCTCATTATCTCTGTTGTTAGGAGGTTTTGTGATTTGTTCTTCTGAATTCAAGCTTAAAGTTGCCTCTGTAACATCCATCCATCTCTTGGTTTCTGCCCTCTGGGGCCAAAAAGAACACCTTCCTTTTCTAAATGACAATCCTTTGTATCCTTCAAGCCTAACTATGGGGCCACTTCTGAGTCTTCTTTTCTGGAAGCTAAGCTGCCACAGGGTGAGTGGTTAATAAAAGCCTGTTAGCTTGGCATGACTGGACCATTCCCGTCCCCTCCACCAATCCTCCTCTGGGCATTCTTCATTTAATGACTGTGCCTTCTAAACTGTGGTGTCCAGAATTGGACACAGCACATCCGATGGCATCTTATTAGGGCAAAGTACAGTGGAATGATCACCTCCTCATTATTTCAAGTTATGTCTTTCTTGGCAGCTAGGTGACACAGAACATTGGCCCTCAAGTCACGATGGCCTGAGTTCAAATCTGGCCTCAGACACTTACTAGCTCTGTGACTCTGTTTGCCTCGGTTTCCTCATTTATCAGATGAGCTGGAGAAGGAAATGGCAAACCCCTCCTGTATCTACCAAGAAAATTCCAAATGGGTCATGAAGAGTCAGACATGACTCAACAACAACAAACCTGAACTGAGCATTGAAGAAAGCTAGGGATCTCTAAAAGGAAAAGTTGAAGGGTGAGGGAGGAGGGAGTGTGGTCTAGGCGTGGAAAACAGCCTGTGCAAAGACATGGAGGTAGACAAGGGAATGTAGTCTATGGGGAACAGAAAGGAGGTCAGTTTTGCTAGAATATGGCACGTGTAAGTAGAAGTTACACAAAATACATCCAGAAAGATAGATGACAACCAAACTTTGCAGGGTTCTAAATACTGAACGAGGGAGATTGTAGTTTATACTAGAAACAACAGGGAACTAATGTATGTTCTTAAGTGAGGGAGTGACATTATTAGACTCACCTGTCCTTCAGAAAGATTTTCTTGGCCAATGTGTAAAGAATGACTAGGAGATTTAGAATTAGGGAAACTTGTTGGGAAGCCACTGCAGTACTCCAAGAGGGAGGTGATGAGGGTCTGAACAAGGGTAGAGGATGTATGAGCAAAAAGAAGGATATGACAGATGTTACTCAGGTAGAATTAACAAGATTTGGTAAGAAAATTGGAGACTCAAGGGTGGCCTTGAGACTGATGATCTGGGTGGTCCACAAGTCTGCCTCCTGCCTTCCCTGGCTTCCTTCAAATCTCAGCTAACATCTCCCCTTCTACAAAAACCTTTCCTGACCCCCCTTATTTCTAATTTGTTCCCTCTGTTGATTATTTCCAATCTATCCTGAGCTTGTTTGTATAATGATTGCTTTTGCATGTTCTCTCCTACAAGGGATGATGATCTCTTTGGGGGCAGAGATTTCTTTGTATCCCTAGCACTTAGCTTGACACATAGTAGGCACTTAATATATGTTTATTGACTCACTGACTGGAAGGATGGTTCTGAGTTCAAGAAAAGAAAGTGTACTTCTTAGGAGACTTTGTAAAAGATAACATCCTTTATTGGATCCCGTGACTCAATCTGGGGTTTGGAAAACATGGAAGATATGACTATGACATGAGATGTGAAGGGCATCTCAAACCCAGACTATGGGAGTTCAGATTAATGAGATTTAGTGATTGGAGATGGGTGATAACAATATAGCTGACACAGGGCTTGAAAAGTGCTCTACACAACATTATTTCATTTGTTTCTCATAACAACCCTGTAGATGCTTTTTTTCTTTTTTGTATTTAAAAAATATATATTTTTTATTTTTCCCCAATTACATATGAAGACAATTTTTAACATTCCTTTTTTTTATTTTGTTTCAATTTTTCTCCCTTCCTCCCCCGCTGAGATGGTGGATGCTTTTGCTTTTCCCCAGTTACAGATAAAGAAACTACAGCTCAAGGAGGTCATGGTCACACAGTTTGTAAGGATCTGAGATGAGATCTGAATCTAGTTCTTCTTGACCCTAGGAAAGAGGTCAAAGGTGACTCCTACTCCTAGGTGACATGAAAAATAGTAATAGCATTGATGAAATAGGGAAGTGGGCAGAAGGAACTGTTTTGAAATGAGTTAAATTTGGGGAAGTAATGCTGATTTAGAGGTGATTAGAGGATATACTGTCCTTAAAATATGCACTGTCATTTACTGCCCTGCCTTGTGTCTGTTAAAAAAAAAAAAGCCAATCCTGCTTAAGGTCTCATTAGCCTGAGTTCAGTGTAGAACCAGAAAGCCCAGCTCCCAAGCCTGAAGGACAAGTGCTCCTTCTATTCTTTTGTCTTAATGGCCAAAATGATGACAATCAGTTTTGTGTTTATTGAGACAAAGTGATTGCAAGATCATCCATCTGATTCAGAAAAAAGATACAAAGGCAAATGGGCCAAAGTCAAGCAAAGCAGAGTTTCGCTCACTCCCTTCTTCAGGTAAGGATGGACACCTAGATTCTTGTCTTTGCTCTGCCACTAATTTACTGTGTGATCTTATACAAAGGCATTTCCCTTATGTGGACTTCAAGTTTCTCTTTTTGAAGGGGTTGGGCTAAAATCCAGAGGTTCTTAATCTGAAATCTGTGAACTTCTTTTTAAAAAATTAATATTTTGATAACAGTGTTTCAGTGTGATTGGTCGTCTTTGTAACCTGATATATTCTATTTTACACATTTGAAAACATTATCCAGAGAAGGGGTTGCTAGGCATCATCAGACTGACTGCCAAAGGGGTCCACGACCAAAAAAGGTTTGGTACCTCTGGAGCAGGTGTTTTTTTTTTGGGGGGGGGGGTGGATTTCTTTCAGGGCTGACATCTTATAATTCTCCAAATTAGTCAATCCTTGCCAGTGGTGGTCTACTTCCTTCAGGAGTGATTTGACATTTTTTGATAGTGGAATGTTTCCCGCTAAAGCCCTGCTCTGATACCTCATGGTGGTGGAGGTGACCTTGGGTTTTCAAAAGCCCTTCCTGTAGAGTACAGACTCTGGCAGGCTCTCACAAGCTGGGAAGGCTCCAAGTATAGACCCAGAGATAGACTGTATGTCTGTGATTTGAAGACCAGCCTAAGTCCAGAAAGATGACTATTGGATGATACATCTTTCAGCTCCAACAATTCTCAAATAAGATGGAGAGGGCCTGCAATCTGCATTCTGAGCAGAAATGACCATGCAGATGAAGTCATAGGTCCCAGAAGTATTGCAATAACTGTCAATCTGTTGCAACTTGTAAGGGAGTAAGGCAGTCAGTCAAGAGATATATACTCAGTGCCTCCTATGTCCCAGGCATTGTGCTAAGCACTGGAGATGCAAAGAAAGGCAAAAGCCAGTCCCTACTCTTACAGATCTTTCATTCAATGGGCAAGCCTTCATACAAAGAACAAGGCACAAACAATCTACGTAAGCCTCCATTACTGCTGTTAGCTTTTCCCTAACAAGTGTCTAGGACTTTTTGTAGTCTTTTACTGATAATTCCTGCTTCTTAAGCCTATGGTTTTTGAAAACTGGCTTTACTTTTCTGAGTAACTTTTATTACATAGGACTCCATTTCCAAAAACTGTTTTTAACCTCTCTTCGTTGTCCAAGGACTCCATAACCTACTTCAATGACACCCTATCCTGAAAAGATCAATTATTTCATTAGTTATTTACCTACTTATTCAATCTTTGTTTGCAGTGTGTACATGCCTCTGATTTCTGACCAGATTTGTGTGATTTGTATTAGATTTCAAACTCTAGGAAGGCTGGTACCATGTCTGTTGAATTTTGAAGGTGACAGTCAGACTAGGTTCTGCGACTTTTGGCTGTATAACCTTGAACAAGTGACTTAACTTTGTTGGGACTAAGTTACCCATCTAGTACAAACAATGGCTTCCATTTCTAGAGCTCTTAAAGATTTGCAAAGTGTTTACCTTACAACTTTGTGAGCCCTGTTGTGTATTATTATTGCCATTTTTAGAAGGCAAAACTGAGGCAAAGAAAAGTTTCCAACACTTGTACATATACATATATGTACATAAATACCTATATGAAGACAACCCAAATGTATGTATGAGTTCATACGTGCATGCGTGCATGTGTGTGTGTGTTTGAAGTGAACAGAGGACCAGCATTATAGTCAGGATAACTCCAAGTCTGCCTCTGATACTAGTTGTGTGACCCTGGGCAAGTCATTTAACTTTTCAGAGTCTTAGCAATTCTCTAAGAGTTGTATAAGTTGCAAAATAGTTGTTGATCTGCATTAGTAGAGACAGTTTTCTTACTGGAAGCTTCCAAGACTGATGAAATTTCAGGTCCCAAACCCTTTCCTGCCACCAAAGAATAGCATATCAATTCCAGACAATTGTGACAGACAATATAGTATCAATTCAACAATGTTTCTGTGATTTACAAGGTGCTGGGAATGCAAAAATTAAAGACAAAACAGTTTTCTGGCCTCAAGGAATTTGTATGTACAGAAGGCATGTACCCAGAGAAGTAATTACAAAGACTATTAGAATCATACTGAGTAATTTCAAGAGGCAGAGAATATAAACAGCTGGGGGGGAGGGGTGTTGTATTGTAGAGATCAGGAAGAATTGGTGCAGAGGCAGAGGTAGGAGGTGGGCATAGCAGGCATGGGAGACCACCTGTTCAATGAGAGAGAGGTAGAATTTGGAATGTTGTATTATGATGTATAATGTGCACTAATGTAACAAATGTTAATAAACAATGATGATACAATAGTCATTGAGGCAACTAAGTGGCCCAGTAGATAGAGTAGTATATACTAGAGTCAGGAGACTCAAGTTCAAATGCAGCCTCAGACACTTAAGCTATCTGTGACTCTGCACAAGTCATTTCACTCAATTTCCTCAATTGTAAAATGGGAATAATATTTGTTTAGCACTTTGCAAACCATAAAGCACTTACATAAATGCTAGGTATTATAATTATATTGCTACAATGACAATAAAATAAGCGGAAATCATTGGCATTTCATGTTTCTTTTAACAGTAACATTATAGGATCCCAAGTATTACTCTTTTGTAGTTGTTCCATGGTTCAGTCCTGTCTGACTTATGGTTTGGGCTCTGATGGTTCAGAGGGAGTGTAAATAGCAATTGTTTCAGGCCAGAAACCCTGAGGGTCTTCCCCTCCCAAATTGATTTTTTTTTTGACTAGGTAAAAGAGGTCATTCTTTGCCCCATTTCTTACCTAGCCTTAATCACTGAATGGTCATTCCCATCAGTTCATAAGGGAAAAAAGGTTCTTTTGCCAGTTGTTAGTGGATTATAGAATTTACTCTCATCAATTATTTATTGAGGCTAAGTATTGAACCAGGGCCTGTAGTTTCTAAAGCTATGTGAATGGCCTTAAAGAAAGCCCAGAGGGTAAAAAAAGGTAGGACAATTCTCATTTATTAGTCACAAATGAAATCAACAGACGCCTAATATGTGTGCTTTGTGCTCTGTGCATAAAGATTTTTTCAAAAATCAGTTCCTGTACTTGTAGAATAGATTTAGAGCTTGGGGTAGGGGGTAGGGGAAACTTCAGAAGTCATCTAGAACAATCTTTTCATTTTCCAGATAAGGAAACTGAGACCTAGGAAGGCTAAGTGATTTGCCCAAGACTAGTAATTATCAGAACTGATATTCAATCCCAGGCCATTGGAGGCCAGAGTCAGAATTATTTTTTTCCATTGCACTAAATTACCTCATCTCAATTTGTGCATATTCACAAAGGCTGTGCAGGTGGTTTGCTTCTGTATCCATTTAGAGCTGATTAAAAAGCACTTGAATTCAATTAATTGAAACATTGTTAAATGCCTGCTATATGCCAGGTCATAGAGTTACAAAGATGAGAAATCACATACAGTCTTAGGCCTTAGGGAGTTTTCACTCTAGTGCATGTGTGCATGCATGTGTGAGTGTGTGTGTCTGTGAAAGAGAGACAGAGAGGAAGAGAGAAGACACAAAGAGACAATGACAGGAGGAATAGATACAAATAGCTATAATGCATATTTGAATGTGATAAGTACATATTAGAAACTCAATGGAATAGCATGACAGATTCAAAGAAGGGAAGATTTTGAACTGGAGGATCATGGAAGAATACATAGAGAAGGAATCAAGTGATGCCTGAATCAGGCTTAGAAGAAAAAGAAGGATTTCAATGGAGGACTTGGGTTGTTCCTATCATGGGGATGTTTGCATGAATAGCAACACAGAAAAGAGAAGAGGCAGGGCAAGACTGAAGAATAATAAGTAGTCTGTCCTGGCCATTCCCCTGCCCCTCCTATAAGTGACTGCTTCACTTGGCCTACTATATGAAGGAAGCCCTCAGACATGCTTTGTTCTACTCTAGTCATCTGGGCAGCTAGGTGGTGAAGTAGATAGATCACCAGGCCTGGAGTCAGGAAGACCTGAGTTCAATTGCAGCCTCACACACTTGCTAGCTGTGACTCTGGGCAAGTCATTTAACCTTGTTTGCCTCAGTGTCCTCATCTGTAAAATGAGCTGGAGGGAAATGGCAAACCACTCCAATATCTTTGCCAAGAAAATCCCAAATGGGGTCACAGAAGAGTCAGACTACTGAAAAAACAAAAATCATCTTCTGACCAGCTACCTTGCTGCTAAGCATCTCTCTCATCCCCATACTTCCTCCCCTCCTTTTCAGCTTTGGAACCATAATCAAATCAATATTCCCTAGCTACTGAAAAGGATGTGTTGATTTATTCTCCATCCCAGCAACTTTCTAAACCAAAATACTTCTCCCTGTGATAGATAGATAGGTAGATAGAGTGACCAGGGAATCTATCTATCTATCTATCTATCTATCTATCTATCTATCTATCTATCTATCTATCTATCTA
>NW_027185761.1:22065164-22261251 GCF_028583685.1 Petaurus breviceps papuanus
CTATCTATCTATCTATCTATCTATCTATCTATCTATCTATCTATCTACCCATCCATCCATCCATCCATCCATCCATCCATCCATCCATCCATCTATCTATCTATCTATGTGTAAAATAAGGTTGGAAGATTAGGTTATGATCAGATTGTGGAGAGCCTTGAATGTCAGGCTATGCAGTTTGTAATTTATTTGATCAGAAATGAAAAATTACTGAAGATTTTTGTACCTATAAACTCTTACTGCTTCAGCTGCTCATTCTGTAGTTTCTGCCAGAGACACAAAACATACAGACAGGTGAATTCAGCAGCATATAGTCAGTCTGCTTTACAATGACCCAGTAGTTTCTAGAACACCTTGATTTACAAAATCAAGCATTGCCTGTAATGTGTCTAGTGTGTGACCTAAGATCTTATTAGTAGAATGATAGGGGAAAAAAAAGTTAAAGCAATGTTACATTATTAAAAGGCTAGAATCTAGAACAGTAAACATAGAGGTCCCATGATCTAGTCAGATTACAGCTAATCTGAGTGCCATATTTTATTTATTTATTTTTTAAAAGCAATCGGGGTTAAGTAACTTGCTCAAGGCTACACGGCCAGTTATTATTTCTGGGTGTGGTGCTGAGTATCTGAGCCCAGATTTGATCCAGGTCATCCCAACACTGGAGCCGGTAGACTTACTCACTGAGCCACCTGGCCGCCCCTAAGCAATTGGGGTTAAGTAACTTGCTCAAGGTTACACGGCCAGGTGTTTCTGGGTGGGTGCTAAGTGTCTGAGCCCGGGACTTGATCTCCAGGTCTTCTCAACACTGGAGCCGGTGCTTTTACTCGCTGTGCTACCTGGCCGCCCCTGAGTGCCATATTTTAGAAGGGAAATTAACAAATTGTTGAGAGCAGGATGACCAGGATGGTGAAGGGGCTAGAAACTATGCCAGATGAGGTGCTATTAAAGGGAGAGAATTGGGGAGTCACATGATTATGGCCTTAAAATATTTGGGCTGTAGTTAAGAAATAGATTTATTTTGCTTTGTACTAGAAGACAGAACTAGGATTAATGTGGGGAAGGGGAGTCAGAGAAGTATATTTTGACTAAACATGAGGAAAAGTTACTTGATAATTAGGGCTGCCCAAAATGGGCAGGTTGGCCTGAAGTCATAGTGAGCTCCCTGTCATTGAGTGTAGGTATTTAAGCATAAACTGGATGAAGGGATAATGTACAGAACTTAGAAGGAGAAGAGCTAGAAGACTTGTAAATTCCCTTCTAACTCTGAGATTTGCCACATTCTAGGACTGAGAATCAGAATTTGAAATCAGATCCTTTATCCTAAATCTCTATCCTTTCAGTTGTGTCTGATTCTCCACGGCCCTACTTGGGGTTTTCTTGTTAGTGAGAGTGGTTTGCTATTTCCTTCTCCAGCTCATATTACAGATGAGGAAACTGAGGCAAACTGGGTTAAATAACTTGCCCAGGGTCACACAGCTTGTAAGTGTCTGAGGCTGGATTTGAACTCAGGAAGATGTCTCCTCCATCCCAAGCTCAGTGCTGTATCTGCCCTGCCCCACCTAGCTGCCTGCAAATCTATTGTCCCTCAAATGCCCGGGGTTCCTTCATATTTTTAACACTTCTCTATCAACAACAGGATGAATCTGGGAACTGAACTTGGACAAACTAATGATTGCAAGTTCCCTGAAGGATCTTTAGTCTCTTTAAGCTTTTCAAACTCTATGATTCCATTGTAACAATGTGTCTATGAGAGGTTGTTTGTATACAGTGGAAAAGTTTACCTAGGGTAAGGCCACAGAAGGGAGGGGTAGAAATCTCACTCCACTCTAGCCTTTGGAATATGGGTGTTGCCTGTCTTATGAGTCTCTTTTCTTCTCCTCCACCTACTCTCTAGTCACCACCCTTGGCTCCACCCCACAGAGAGATTTCTCTGAGCATATGTGGTACGTATATAGAACAATGGGGAACCTAGCTTCGAAGAATCAGAAGTATGAACAGGATGGGGAGAAAATTGGGAACTCAAAATCTTGTGGAAATGAATGTTGAAAACTAAAAATGAATAATTTTTTTAAAAAAGTATGAACAGTTTAGTGACTTTTCTTGGATATTTCCAAATTGTTTTCTATAACAGCTCAACCAATTCATTACATTACCAGTGTGTATTAATGAGCCTGTCTTTATTTTAGTCCTTCCAATGCTATTTCAATCCTGATCACCTCTGTCATTCTGGGGGTTATGAAACTTCAGGGTGGCTTGGGTTTACATCTCTTATGATTAATGTCTATGGTTGTCTCATTGCTTCTTTTGAAAACCTGTATGTGTCCTTTGAAGGCTTATTTAGTAAAGAACAGTTTTTATTCATACATTTATATCAATTCCCTGGATGTATTGCATAGCAGGCTTTTATCAGAAACATTTGATTGGCTTTCCCCTCTCCCCACTTGACCAGTTTTCTTATTTTATTGCATTGCCTGTACAAAAGCTTTTTAATGTTACATAATCCAATTTTTCTCCTTTGTTTTCTGTGATCTTTCCCTTGTTTAGTTATGAATTATCCCCTATACCACAGTTCTAAAACATATCTCCTCTTTTTTAAAAAAATCTTTTGAATATTTAGACCATTTGTCCATTTAGAGCTTATTTTAGAATACAATTTAAGACGCTGGTCTCAACCTATTTTCTGACAAAATGCTTTCCAGTTTCCCCAGCATGTCTTGTTGAGTGGGAGAGTCCTTCCCCTCCTAGTTTGTTTTCATGGGTTTATCAAACACTGGGTTACTGTGTTCATTTGGTCCTGGGTCTTCCTTATTTAGTCTGTTCCACAGTCTTCTCCATTTTCACATAGTTCTTCTGTTTTATTATTATTATTTTTAGTATTATTATTGCCATCCTTCTGCATATAATTGCCCTATTTTTCCCCTGGCATTTTCCAGGAAGGTATAGTGGAAAAGTACTGTGCTAAGAGGAGCAGGGATTTAGTTCTGCCTTTGCCTTAGGCAAGTCATCTCTCCCTCAGGTCCTCAATTTCTTACTCTAGAAAACGAGGAGATTGTATCAGATTATCTCTAAGGTCCCTTCCAACCTAACAACCTGAGTCTGAGATGTCACCTAATACCTAATAATGTACAACCCCTCTAAGAAACATCTGCATGTTAATAGATATTTCTTTTTGAAAAATAATATTTTTAATGGTGGAAGAGAGATAATGGGGGAGGCTTTTGCTCACCAAATCAATCATCAATTCATTTTTCTGTGTACTTATCAAGCTAACCTTGATAGTGGCTTACCTAGAATTCCATAGTACACAAGTAGTCAAGTGGTTAAGTTAACTGGGATGTGTGTAGCTTTTATATTTTGGTCATCCTTTAATTCTTCTTCCTGATATATCAAATGAAGGAAAAGCATTTAGTGTTTACTATGTGCCAAGCAACTTGCATGCAAATATAAAATCGAGATGAAACAATACTGTCTCCCATGCTGGAAATTCTTTCTCTTTATTTCTGCCTCCTGACTTCCTTCTAGTCCCAGCTAAAGTCCCACCTCCTACAAGCCCTTCCCAGAAACCATTTCACTGTAGTGCATTCTTTCTGAGACCACCCTCAGTTTATCTGGTACGTATCTTGTTTGTATAAAGCTGTCTGCATAGTCTTCCCCATTAGACTGTAACCTCCATGAGAGTAAGGACTGTTTTTGGTCTTTGTACCCAGAGGGCTTAGCACATTGTTGTTATTCAGTTGTGACTTTGTGACTCCATTTGGGGTTTTCTTGGCAAAGATACTGGAGTGATTTGCTGTTCCCTTCTTCAGCTCATTTTACAGATGAGGAAACTGAAGCAAATAGGGTGAAAGTGACTTGCCCAAGGTCACATGGCTAGTATGTGTCTGAGGCCAAACTTGAACTCATGAAGAGTCCAGTACTCTATCCACTGTGCCTCCTAGCTGTCAAGTATTAGGCACTTAAAAATGCTAGCTGACTGACTACCCTCAAAGAACATATATTCTAATGGGGGAGACCAGGGAAATGAGTTATATTCTGGAAAGACACCAAGATGAATGAGTGGAACAATAGAGTAGTATGTTAATATAACCTTTGTAGAGACAATGATAGTGGTGATTTGATTACAATTCCTAGATAAATAGGAGAAACTAAAGAGCCAGATACATTCCCAAATATGAGGATACTGGTCCCTGTGGATGCTTCTCCCAAGGAAGTCCTTTGGTCTGGAGTTTGGAAGGTCAGGCAATTGAAACAACAGCAACAGCAGTCGGAGTGACATAATCAAAGTCACATTCAAAATAAGTGGTATAGCAAGCATTTGCCTGGTACATCTCTTAATTTCTCGTCCAGCAGCCTTCTTTCCATTATACCATGATGCTACTCTGACAGAATCTTTAAGGTCCCCAAAGAATGAATTTCTTTAAAAAATTTTTTCATGATCTTTTGTTTTTACATTACCCAAATTTCCCCTCTAAGAAAAAGAACCCCTACCCCCTCCCAGCAAAACAGAGTAATACAGTAGAAAACCAAACCAAACCCCTGATATTATATGTAATATGAACACTTTTGTGAAACAGCCCTCTGTAATGGTAATGAGAATTTGAAGATCTTCCCTGCATTGGCACTACACCCTCCTCCCTCCCTCCCCCACCCCAAAGGAAGCTGTAGAAGTATCTTCTCACATCTCTTCTCTGTGGACAAACTTATTGTTTGTAGTTTTAAGACATACATTTTCAATTGTTTTGTGGTTGTTCTTTCCATTTCTGTAATAGTGATTGCATATATTGTTTTCTTGGCTCTGCTTACTTCAATTTGCAAGTCCATGCTTCTCTGGATTCATCACACATAATTTCTTACAGAACAGTATTATTCCATTACATTCATATACCACAATCTGTTTAGCCATTCCTCAATCGATGGGCATCTACTTTGCTACAAAAAGTAGCAAAATATTTTGGTTTATAGACAGCCTTTCTTTTTATCAATGACTTCCTTGGTGTATATGCCTAGCAATGAAACCCCTGGGGGTCAGAGGCTATGGACATTTTAGCTCCTTTATCTACATAATTTCAAATTGCTTTCCAGAATGGTTGTACCAACTTGCAGCTCCACCAGCAATGCATTAGTGTGCCTATCTTTCTGCAACCCCTCTAATAATAAGGAATGAATTTCTCCTAATGGTGGAATTTCAGGTATCATTTGTTTTTAAGGGAGGAAATACAGAAGAAAAAATATTTTGGGGGCAGAATGCTCTCCCCTACTATAATGTAAGCTCCATGAAGGAAAGAGTTGTATTTTTTTTTTTTTTGAGTTTTATAATCTTCCACAGCATCTAGCACAGAGCTTCCTTAAGATAAAGGCATGATTTCTGTGGTGTGGGTATTCTGTCCACCAATAAATTATAAGCCCTGCATAATTTAGATAAGTTGCTGTGGTTAAAAAAGTAATCTCAGACCAACCCAGTGATAAACATCTGTGAACTTAGCTAGGATGGTCCTTTCAACTAAAAAGCACATAGGTTGGCCATGGAGACTGTACCTAAAGCCTTTCCAGCTTGGTAGGACTTGTTAAAACTTGTGTTATTTGAGGACCCAGGATCATCACATGACAAAGAGTCCACATAGTAGGCATTTAATATTTGTTTAAATATATCTGGGGCCATATTGTGAAGGGCCTTCAGAAATATCACACAGAGGAGTCTATACTTCATTCATTAGTAAGTGGGGAGTCCTTAAAGGTTTGTGAGCATGAGTTTAACACAATTAATATTAGATTCAGCAAAGCAGTCTGTTTCTGAGGGTCCTGGCAGTATTTTCTTGAGTTTGTTTCTTAGTTTAAAAATAACCACTCAGTCTTGAATCTTGTTGGGTAATCTCCTTGCCTAAAGTTTAAATAAATAGGTGCTGCTATTTTAGGAGAAGCCTAGGATAAAAATACTTTACTTACTTTGAAGGATTTTTTTAAAAGACCCACTAAAATAACAGAACAGTAGAATCCCTATTTGGAGCTGATGTCTTTTGGATCTTTTCAAGACACAACATAACCAAATTCTATTTTAAAACTGGTCACTCTGTATGAATATTAACCGTTTTACATAATGTGGCTGTGTTTCTAGTTCCAGATGTTTTTTAAAAGCACACTACCTTTTATTCTATTATGATATAACATATATTTTATAGGTGGCTTAATCACAAAATTTAGGTTATTTTCCTTTAGTTTCATGGATCATGTATATATAAACAATGAACTACAAGAAACCTAGTTTAATGACCTGTAGGTCAAAAAGTCCTCTTCTTTTCTATATTATTATATCATCCTATAATAAAAGGTAATGGACTTTAAAAATATCTGGAATTGGAAGTACAGCCACATTATGTAAAAAGGTTCACCTATATGCAGAGAGATCAGATAGTCTCAGGTGGTGAATTGCTTCTCCACCTGAAGAACCCCATTTTGGGCAGGCCCAGGGTGGGGCCAGGAGTGAATAGTTTGGGGAATGCTCCCTAACTTCTCCATAAATCACTTCCATGGACTGGCACGCAGTAAGGCATGCAGCAAAGTACCAGAGCCAAAAGCACAAACTCCAATTTGAGTAGATAATCTGGAAGGATTTTCTATTGTCAGCAGCCCCACAGGGTGCACATTTGAGCACAGAAAGGGAGAGCCAGGCTGAATATTAACTACATCATAGGGATTGGCATGAGATCTAATTTGCTGATTCCTGTAAAACTTTTTAGAGCTGGAAGGGATCTCTATGTTCATCTAATTCAATCTACTCATTCTATGAACGAGGGAACTAATGACCAGGAAAACTAAGTGTTATGCCCAGGATCACACTAAAGGGCAGAGTTAGAGGCAAAGACTGAATTTTACAATAAGCAATTAAAATTTAGTACCCTTTCCATTACTGCTGCTGCTGGAAGGATGCTATCTGGAGAGGTACATTAGTAACTGATAAGGATGACCAGGACAACTGAGATACAAATGTAGATTGGAAAGTATCTTAAGTGGTCATGTAATGACTCCAGTCCAACCCTCTGCCTTAATCATGTAATACAAAACTTACTGAATCATACCTTTCATATTAGGCCCTATCATTAACAAAAAATTTGAATTATTTAAATTAATAAGTGCTAGTGCTAACCCTGCCCATATGCAAGTAGTTGTATCTCTCTTCAAATGGACAGATGGATCTTATCCCAAATCTGAAAATATATTCAAAGTTTATGTGTCAAAATTGTTTTTTAATTTTAATACTTATTATGAATTTAATTATATGAAACCATAAATATTCCCTATGCTGAATTTATATGTAAATTTATGTATACTCAAATATTTATTGTCCTAGTGAATTCTGCTTAGCTTTAATTCAGATGTAAATTGACATTTGATTACCTTCCTGCTCTTCCAAGGAATGTGATGCTAACCTTGGTTTCAAATGGTCCCAAGCAGTTCTTAAGGGTTCTGAAGAGTTGGACAGAATTGAAATGACTGAACCACAAAACAACAAAAAGAAGTTCTTAGGCTTTGGTCAGTCAGATTTTGTGTATCTGTTAATTGGTACATTTCTTCTGCATGTGAAAAAGAATATCTCTATTCATGACACTATTTATTGAGTCTGGTCTCCATTTATGTCTGGGAAGATCAGGCTTATCTAAATCCATACTAAGTGGCCAAAATGAATTTTTATGAGATCAGAGCATTATAGAATCTTAGGAGTTGTAAGAGGATTAAAAGGCCACCTAGTCCAACAAAAGCATATTATCTGTTTTATCTTATACATATGTGGATTGGTTCTTCCTTTTTGCTTTTTGGAGGGCAATTGAGGTTAAGTGACTTGCCCAAAGTCGTAAGGCTAGTAAGTGTGTCAAGTGTCTGAGGCCAAATTTGAACTCAGGTCCTCCTGACTCCAGGGCCAGTGCTATATTCACTGCGCCACCTAGCTGCTCCTGTGGATTGGTTCTTAATGAACACTATTCTTCTGCTAGTTCTCAGCAGTTCTCAAACTTGGTCTCAGGACCCCTTTAACACTCTTTTAAAAATGAGTTCATTTATTGTTAGTGTTTTAAATATACAAAAATAAAAAGAAACACCCCCCCCAACCCAATTCCTCCCCTCTCCATCCCTACAACATTCCCTTGACCCAAATAATTCCTTCTCCCACTATAAACAAACATCAATTGTTCCTGGAATTTCCATTAACAGGGTGTCTAAAGAAACAACTTTGGGAAAACTAAACAGGATTCAAACAGCATTCATACTTTCTCCTTCTCCCTGAGACACAGGCTCATCCCTTATAAAAGAATCCTTATACAAAGAGGTCTGTTTTGCTGGCTTCTTTAAAGATTTTGGATCGCAGGAGTATTCATAGCTTCTCACTGTATAGAAATAATAAAACAATAACTTCTCAGTAACCTTCATATTTCAGTGGATCTTGCTTATTATTGGTTGGAGAGAAATAGATAATGGAGAAACCTCTGATTTCCCCTGGAGAAGGCACATACGTCACTGGCTATCACATCTGTTTGGGCTATGACAATATATTGGAGTCTTTGTGAGCTTCTCCCTCAGCTCTTTGTATTTGGGCTTCAGGTTTTTGCACCAAGGGGCTTAAAATTTTATCAGAACATCTTTATCAGTATTCACAAATTCATCAGTTCTTAGGGACAGCCACCTTCACAGGACCCTCCTCATTCTCTGTGATAGACTCAAACTTCAGGCATCTCTCCTTAGGCTGTCATCAAAATCATTCTGCAGGAACTGCTTCAAGGTCTTTCCATCTCAGGGACAAATTTCTGTCCTTACCCAATTTTGACAGCAACAAAAGGAGCCTTTCCAAGACAAATTCAGAAACTTCTTGGCTAAAAGTTTTGCGACTAACAACAGCAAAATGAGTTTCTGTCCAGCTCCTGAGAATTTCGTTACTCAGTTTCTCTAGTAATCAGACCCCTTTGCATTCATCTCATCTCATCCATAAATAGACCCTTGTCCTTCATTGTCTTTACTATCTTCTGTTATGTAGAAACTAATACCAAACATGTTCTCCTGGAAGATTTTTTTTTTAACTTGCCACTAATTATCTTTCCTTCTCTGTCCTTCACAGTGTTCTCCTCAAACCTGTTAGTCAGATGGGCAGGCCAGAACAAAGTGATATCCTCATTCTTAGAACCCAGCTTCTTCACTAAAACATCAACACTGGTGTATGCAAACTGGTAATTTTCCTTCAAGCTGTTTTAGGATCGCTGAATGAGAATCACTGAATGCCTTTCAAGAAAAGTATTACAGACATAGTTTTGTCCCTAATGAACTTCTCAAATTCTTCGATAATCATGAGAGGAACAAAGTTGGGGGGTGCCTTCTTCAGATGATTGACAGTCCTATGGACTGCCATCAGAGGAAGTTGATTCTTCACCATTTCTAAACGTCTTCTGAGTGGGATAGTCATATTTCCTTATAGACATTTGGCATAAGATTCTATGTTTATTATATGTGCTTTGAGTTAGAGGAACACTCAACCTTTGCTAAAGGAACTATTTATTCCTTTTAGCCTGGTTCCTGCTGCTGCATATTCTGGAGCAAGTCTCTTGCAAACACCACATTAAGGTGCAAAGAACACCAGAATGAAGCTGACACTGCCCATTTGGGCTCAAAGCTTTAGTCTGTTAGTTCTAGCACGTCTAAGGTGGCATCAACCACAGGGCATGGCCAGGAGCAGTGCCAGACTGGGGAGCAGATGCTCACCACTAGTGGAGTTCATAGTTAGGGGCAAGGCAAGAGGGAGGGAAGTCAGGCTAGGGTCTGGACCATGCCAGAGCTCTCACCCCTTTACACTCTTAAAAACTGAGAACCCCTAAAGGAGCTTTTGAGTGGAATATTTACTGTATTAGACATTAAAATGCCTCAGTATTACTATGTCAATAGTTTTGACCCCAGAGATCCCCTGAAAGGGTCTGGGGATCATGCTCTGAGAACCACTATGTTAGATTATGTAAACTTCTTGAGGGCAGGGAGCATGTTTAATTTGTCTTGGTGTGACTGTCACAAAGCACAGTAGAGGCTCAGTAAGCATTTTTAAAAAATGGATGGTCAGATGAATTAATATGCTGGTCTGGCAAATTCTCCTAGAAAGGAGCGTGGGCTGAGTATGCTAGGGTCATGACCAATGGCTGTGTGCAAGCTGATAAAGCTTGCAGTAATCACTATTTTGTACTATTTCCATACCAACTTTAAAAAGTTATAATGAACTTTTAGTAACTAACTAGCACAACTTTTTCAAAAGTTATTATGAAGATATTATGATCATTAACAAAGACAGAAAAGTTAAATAAACATACAACACAAGGACAATTATTTTTAAGCCTCAAATATTTAATAAAAAAATAACCAAAAGAATTCACAAACAACAAAAATGTTTTTGCTCTGTTTCTTATCTATCTGAAATTGTTACCTTTGGCTTTCTTTCTTTTCACAGATCCATAGATATGAGGTATCATGGCACAGGAGATAGAGAATTGTTCTTCAGGGTGATTGCGTTCAAATCTCACCTCTGACACATATGACCCATGTGATCCTGGGCAAGTCACTCAGTTTCTCAGTCCCAGGCAACTTTTCATGATTTTGCCTTGCAGAACAGTTAGTGATCTGCATTGGCAAAAGGAATTTCCTCATCAGGAGTTCCCTTACCCTGATGAAATCTCAGATCTGGACAAAACAAAAAAGCACACATCTATAAACACAAAACTATCTTTACCTTTAGTAGATGGGCTGCTCTTCTGCTGTTTATAATCTTAAAAGAGTTACTTGGGACACTGATACATGAGCCAAGTGGGACTTGAATCCTGGGTCATCCCGAGTCCAAAGCAGATTTTCTATCTGCCACACTGTCTATGCTTGTCTCAGTATAGATCTATAATCAGTATGCACATAGTGCTGGTTCTATTAATGTTGCTTTGCTTTATAAAGGTCTTTCCATATTCCCTCGTCCACTTCATATCTGTTCTTTCTAAAGCATGGCAATATTGCATTACACAACATAATTTATTCAGCTAATCTACAATTGTTAAACATAAAAGTGGTATCATTTTTGTTATTACCCATCAAGCAACTATGACTATTTCTCTACAGCCAAGCCTTCTTTTCCCTTTAAAATATGTAGTCTTAGCAATGAAGTACCTGGATCGAAGGCTATGATCAATTTGGTTCCTCTTATTGCTCCGCAAAATGTTTGTGGTCAGTATCACTGACAATTCATTTGGTGAATTGTCTTGTGACAGTCAATATAATGAAAGTAATCTCTTTGAGCTCAAGAAGAAAATTCCAGATGACAGAAGAGGAGGGTTACTCTGCATCCAGGCTGGGTGGCCTAAGGTCAAGTTATGACTAGGGATTAAGTACAGCAGTATGTGGAAAAGTAGTCGCCTGTAGTGGATGGACCCTGATGGGAATTATGCCATGATTTTGAGACTCAGCTCTTCTAATTCCTTCCTGCACGATTATGCCGTTAGCCCTCTCTGTACCTAAACCTTTAAAATGGAAAAGATACTAGTATTAAAAGGCTCACAGTCTGAGAAGGAACTTCTTTATAAACCTTAAAGAGTTATATAAATGTGAGTTATTAGACATTCTAAGGTGTAGAGTACAATAGTAGAGCATAGCAGATCAAACATTGTCATATATGGGCTTGATTCTTGCTTAAGAAATTTCATGGATTTTTTAAAAACCAATAAATGGGTAGTGTGATTATGTCATAGTATTAAGTGTGGGTTTAGCTACTCATTCACAGGTAGGATTAACCCTCATAGAGTTTTCTCTTTTGTAAAACCAGAGTGTTAAACTAAATCGGGGGTTCTTAACCTGGGTCCACAATCTTTTTTGTTTTTTAGTAGTTGGTTAACTATGTTTTAATCCTATGTATTTTATTTTATGCACTTAAAATTATTCTGAGAAGGGGTCTGCACCAAACCGCCAAAGGGGCACCACAACAAAAAGATTAGGAATCCCTATAGATAAAGGAAAAATGACAAATGTTGGAGGGGATATGGAAAACAGGAACACTAATGCATTGTTTGTGGAATTGTGAACTGGTCTATCCGTTCTGGAGAACAATTTGGAACCATGCTCAGAGGGATATAAACCCAGCAATACCACTACTAGCTCTGTATCCCAAAGAGATCAAAGCAAAAGAAAAAGGATCCATATATGCAAAAATATTTTTAACAGCTCTTTTAGTGGTAGCAAAGAATTGGAAATTGAGAAAATTACCATCAACTGGAGAATGTCTGAATAAGTTGTGATATATTATTGTGATGGAATACTATTATGCTGTAAGAAATGACCAACAGGATGCTTTCAGAAAAACCTGTAAGGCTTACATGAACTGAAGCAAAGTGACATGCGCAGAACCAGATCATTGTGCACAGTATCAGCAATTTTATAATGAGGATCAACTGTGAAAGACTTAGCTATTCTCAGCAACACAATGATCAAAGACAATCCTGAAGGACTCATGATGAAAAAATGCTATCCACTTCCAAAGAGAGAGAACTAATGAGTTCTGAGTACAAACTGAAGCATAGTTTTTTCACTTTGTTTTTTTATTGTTTTGCAACATGGTTAATATGAAAATGTTTTGCATGATTTCACATGTGTTATATAACTGATATAATATTACTGGCATTCTCAATGGGTGGAGGAGGGGCTGCAGGGATGTAAAAAGCCTAGAATTCAAAATTTTTAAAAAGAGTATTTGAAACAATTTTTTTTAAAAGAACCCTTGTGGATTATATTATAGGTGGTATAATGAATTTATCTAGTCATTTAGTCCAATTCAGCATTTTATAGTGAGGAAACTGAAGCCCAGAGAAGTTAAAAGAACACAGGACTCTACTCACCCTTGTATCTTAAAGCTCCCTTGATCCTTTAGCCATTCTCTTACTTTTTTATTCTGACTTTCCACTTTCATATTCAGTTGTTTTATCACACTTAATGGTCATATTTTTCATGCACTTAGCCATTCACTTAGTTACACATCCAGTTACTCAATTAAACTCAGTATTCATTTGAGAATATCATCCCTGTCTATTCAAATAGAGAAATCTACTGGGAAGCAAAAGGGAAATCAAAACCTTTCTTCTCTGGGTGTGGGGGGTTGGGAGGTGAGGGCCAGAAGGAGGAAAAGAAAAAAGCCTCTAATGAAGAGTTCTAATGAACTAGTTTTCAGTTGAGGCACGTAGAGAGAGGCAATAAGGAAAAGAATGAGTTTAAAGGGCTGTTTCTTCACAAATGAAGTATATTTCATAGAGAATAATAGAAAGGAAAAAGAGAGACAAGGATAAGATGAAATGAAAACTGTGAACTCTGGGCCTGAACTGGACTGGAGGGGAAATAACAGTAACACTTGACATTTACATACAATATTTTAAGTTTTGCAGAGCACTTTACGTACATTGTCTTCTAATGGCAGATGGAAGTTTATGCCAGGAACAGAAAACATGTTAATGATAGGGATGTTCCAGAAAAACTGTATAATTAAAGAAATTTTAGGAGGACAGGCCATTCAGTTCCTGAAAGAAATATTTTTGTAGTCCAGTACTGCCTAAATATGTCCTGCAACCTGTGCACTGAGGCCTGCTGGTGTGGAGGGGTGCAGGGGGTTGGGGCAGAGAGTAGGAATTCAGTTCCATTCAATTCAGCAAAGAGTTATTAGTAACTTTTGAAGCTGCTTTAAAAAAAAAGCTTGCAGTTACTTCCTAAGAGTCCTTTTGTTTTTTTGAAATTATCTTTATTTGAAATCTCTCTTGGATTCACCCCTTCCTTGTGATTTCTGCCATCTTTGTACAGATTCTTATTCATTTCATGCCTGGATTGCTTCTTATTGTTCGGCCTTCATTCTCAAAGAGGACCAATGACATCATGAGTGTGGTCTTAACTTTCTTGTGAATTTTTTTTAAGTGACACAGAGCTTCACAAAACCATTGGCCTCACTCTCTCCACCAGAGTCATTGGAGTCCAATGGCAAGACAAAAAGTCAAGATGACTGGTGATGGCCCAATTGGATTGCTGTAATTGAATTCTCTAGTCTCTCTGACTTCAGAATCTTTCCCCAACCAATCCATTCTGCATGTCACAAGCAAATTATTTTTTCTAAACTGTAGCTTTAGTAATTTCAGTCCTTGCTCAAAAAAACTCCAGAGACTCCTATTGTCTACTACAGGTAATTTACATTTTTCTATCCAGCTTTGAAGGGTCTGTATAATTTAGCCGCATTCTATCTACCCAATCTTATCTCCGTCCATTCTAAACACAGACCTTTCATTGCTCAGACTGATGTATTTATCGTACTTACCAAGGGTCTGCAGATTCCTTTGTCCATGCCTTTCTTTATGCTCCTCCTCCTGCCCTCCCTTCCATTTCTAAATAATATTCATTTAAGGCCTAGCTCACATGTCACACCCTACGTGAAGCCTTCTCTCATTACTCTAGAACACATTCAGCTATCCCTTCTCTGAACTATTATATTTAATCAGTACCACATGGATAGCACTTATTTGTATTATAATTATTTTGTAAGTCTTATTTTCTTTATAATTAGTACTGGTAGACCTTAAGCTCTCTGAGGATAGTATCTGGACCTTCTCTTTGTTTAGTCATCTCTCACTGCACCTTGTACAATAGGGCTTAGTACAGAACAGCTTCATATTTGATTGGAATGGAATTTACAAACTTTTTTAACCAAGAAATGGGAAATATAATCACATCACAGAATCAGAGGATTGTTTGAAGAATTAGGTTAGAAGCAATAAACAGATCATCAAAACAAGAGAATACATTTTTGTTCCTATTATATTTTTATATAATGCAAATAATATGCCTGATTTAAAATAAACTTTCTTTTAAAGACTATTATGGGTAAGTTATAATAAAAATGTTAAAAAGCTATAATAAAAATATTTTGTCCTGAGATTTGAGATTTTATGAAATTCTAGATAATTGAAGTAATGTACTCTTATGTTAAATAAATCATTAGTAGAAAGGGGAAGTTGTCTAGTAAAAATTTTTCTTTTTAGAAGGGGAAGGCAGGGCAACTGAGGTTAAGTGACTTGCCCAAGGTCACATGGCTAGTAAGTATGTCAAGTGTCCGAGGCTGCATTTGAATTCAGGTCCTCCTGACTCGAGGGCCAGTGCTCTACTCACTGTGTCACCTAGCTGCCCCCAAAACTTTTTTTTTAAAGGTAATTTTTTATGGAATATTAATGAAGTCTTTGCAGCCTAAATGTTTACCTGCTAGACAACACTGTTGAAATCTACTAAGTGCAAAGCTAACCTCTTCTTCAAATCACCATTTCTCAAAAGCATGTATTGGTCCTGCATGCATGCTGGCTCATAATGCAAAGAGAAGGTGATGCTATGTGAAAGGGGTGGGGGAAGAAGAGAGTGGCACAGGAAAAGCATAAAACCACATTGAATGAGCTTATGCCACATTATCTCATCTAGAAATGGCACTTTAAAAACAGATCAAGTCAAACAATGAACAAAGTAGTCTACTTTTCTTACAGTAACATTCTTTTGTTATTGTTCTAACTGAGGTATAAAAACCCTTTTAAGCTGATTTCAAATATGCAAATAGCCAAATGATATAAATGACAAAATGATATTTTGTCCCACTTCCCTTGCGTCAGCTCTCATACAAAAATTTCTATTTTGTTTTGGGGTCTTCCAGGGCTGGGTTTTGTAGGACCACTCATTCAACTAAGCTGAAGTTTGCATTATTTATTGCTATGAATAAAGATTCAGAAAAATACTGGTTCCTAAAGGTGATGAGTAAGAACTATTGTGGAGAAAAAACAATAACAAAGATGAAAATGTTTTTCTTTGTGCTTAGATTCCCGTTTATTTTTATGAAGTACCCCCTCACACACACTCAGTTTCAAAGTAACTACTTGGGTCCCTCATCCACACAAAACTATTGCTTACAACACCCCCTCCCCCTTTCAATGAATCCTTTCAATCTCAGCTTCTGCTCCAATGCATATCCTAGACTCACAGTCACATTGTGGATTGGTGATCCAGCTTCTAGCATGTGGCATTAAGCATTGTGCCTTGCACATAGTACTTAACAGACTGACTGCTGTTGTAGCCTGCCATGGTTTCAGAAACACATGGCCTACAAAAGAGAGTAATCCACATCCATTTGTCTTCTTTTGAACTTTAAACTGGTGAGTGCCTCAACATGTCTGGTAGTCAGCAGCATCCAAACTAATACTGGTCAGATTATGTCAGGGGGTTGTGTTTGTTCATGTTAGAAATTGAAATACAGCCTTGAAACTTACCAGTGAAAGTCCTTTTTAAAAACAAGAACTCAAATCTTAGATGGAACAATAGAATTCTATAATGACAAATCCAGGGGCTTCTGAGGGGCATCACTTCCCTGGTATGAAACCACTTCCATGCTATGTTGACATCAGGATGTGACACAAAGGCCTTACAAGAATCTGCATAAACTAACTCTGAACTGTGCAAGAAACAGTCGACCGAATCCTTGATCGCCTACTTTCTCTTTTCATTTCAACAATTTCCAGGTGGTGTCAAAACACTCTAGCCAGATTTCCCCTTATTGCCTTTCTGCTTCCAGTTCTTCTCAACTATATATACATAAGTGAGCTCATTGAAAAGCTATGTGATGATGACATTGTTTTCATAAAATTTTGGAAGTGGATAAATTCTAGAAAATTTAGATCTCAAAAAAATTTGGACCTGGGAAATTGATCAGTGCTTCTGTCTTCTTGGCTTCAGTGCTCACTCACTAGTGAATCACAATGTGATTACCTTGTCATGGCTTTGCAGAAGTAACACTTGCCAAATGATAGTCTGAGACTGCTGCTAGCCAAGCTAATACTTTCAGGAGCCTTTCCTTGTGTTCTTCCAAAGGCTTTCTAAATAGGATATCATCTAGACACAGCAACACTCCAAATAGGCAATATCACAAATTCCCTTTTCTGCAAGCCACTGAAAAGTGGTGGGCTCCCCTGGAAATTCCTTGGGCTAGCTACTCAAAAAGTTAAAATCCTACTGAAAAGATAACAGCCATTTTTTGCCCTTATCTTCTTCTACCGTGGGCATCTAATGGTACTTACCACACAAATGAGACACTGAAAAACACTAGGTGCCCAGCAAACAGTCCAGGGCACCTTGAACTTGTGGCCTGGTTTACTGATCCGTTGTATTTCTCTTATTGCTTGGCTGATGATACATAGACCTGAATCTTCCCATTCTTTTCTCATACCAAAAGGAATACGAATCCTCAGACTTCATGCTAACACTAGTCATTTGAGGTGAATCTGGAAGTCGGTGTCAGAGAGGACAAGTTTCTGAGAACTATTTCAAAAAGGTGAGGAGCACTGCTCCATATGCACACCACCTCCTGCTTTCATGCACTGAAAACATGCCAGTTCTGGCACTGTTTCTCCCTTGCATTCCTTAAGCACTGGAGAGTTACCAAAGTTCAATTTCCCTGGATACACCCTTGAGGTGGAGGAGTCGGTTCTTCTTTGATGCCCTCCATCACCATTGGTCACTATCTTTTGGTAAGGTTCTGTATGGATCATCTGGGTATCCAAATGTTGAGCCTCAGCTCACTGCTGATGATGGTCTGCTGTTACTCTGAGTCTGAGTACCAATCAATGCTAAAGGTCTAGAAGTGTTCACCAGGTCTGGACCCACAAGAACCATGGTAGTTACTGCCTTGCTGACACCTACAACTTTCCTAGGAACTAGAAATTCACTCTACTCATATCCCAATAAAAACCCTCCTCACCAAATCCACAGAGGTCTAGCCTTTGATAGGCTACATAGGTAAAGGCTACAAGTGTCCTTCATGAGATGGCTGGAATGCAATTGTCACCTGAGATACACTGTTAGTCCAGAAAGATAGTTTACGTCCTGAGTCCTCACTTTCACTCACAAATGGGGTCCTATGACATGGGAACAATTATTAGGGCAGGTATTAAGTTCTCCAAAGCCTGCTTTGGTACCCATTCTTGACCTTGTCTGGGGTTCCTGATACTGGTTCAGTAGAGTTCAGTTTCTGATGATGACAGATTCTCCCCTCTTCTGTGGCTATCTAGCCCACATTGATAGCAGCAAATAGCTTGGCCTCTTTGGATGGAACCCATTCTTTTGGCATTTTTTCTGAAAAGAGTTGACTTGACTTCTGGCTCTCAGTACCTTTGCCCTTACAGAAGGATTGGTTATGCACATTGTTCTACTGTGATCATATGCTGACTATTAAATTCTTTAGTGAGGTCTGAGTGATCTGAATTGGTTTCTGTTTTCAGATGGTCTATACAGGGGTAGGAACCTGAGGCCCCAAGGCCACTTCTGTGAAGGGCTGCACTTGAGAGAGGGCCACATGTGGCCTTGAAGCCTCAGGTTCCCCACGCCTGGTCTATACCCAAGGGAATGTCTTGGATCTGGGGACCATTTTTAAAAATCTTCCTTTGCCTGCTGACTCAGCTATAACAGTTTTGAATAGCTGGGGCTGTTCTCTTCAATTATGCAGCTGTAATACCACTACTAGCTCTATATCCCAAAGAGATTTTAAAGGGGAGGGGGAGGAAGGACCTACTTGTACAAAAATATAGCAGTTCTTTTTGTGGTGGCAAAGAACTGGAAATTGAGGGGAAAGAAACTGGGGAATGGCTGAACAAGGTGTGGTATATGAATGTAATGGAATACTATTGGGCTATAAGAAATGATGAGCAGGCAGATTTCAGAAAAAACTGGAAAAACTTAAAACAGACTGATGCAAAGTGAAGTGAGCAAAACCAGGAGGACATCGTACACAGTAACAGCAACACTGTGCGATGATCAACTATGAATGACTTAGCAATTGCCAGCAACACAGTGATCCAAGACAACTCTAAAGGTCTCATGAGGAAAATAGCTATTCACATCCAAAATGCAGATCAAAGCCAACTATTTTCACTTTCTTTATTTTTTATGCTTTTTTTAGTTTAGTTTTTTTTCTTTTACAACATGACTAATAAGGAAATCACATTTTACATGGTTGCACATATATAATCTATATCAAACTGCTTACCATATTAGGGAGTGGGGAGGTAGGGAGGGATGGAAAAAATGTGGAAGTCAAAATTTTTAAATCAATGTTGAAATTTTTCTTTACATGAAATTACAACAAATAAAATACTAAATACACTAAATAAAAATATTAAAATATCATGCAACTATAAGGTAGCTACAACAATATAAAGGTAAACTCCAAACCCCTTGTACTCTTTTGCCTAGTGTCCCAAGCAGTCTATAGATACACCTAAACATGGCCCTCTCTCCAGTTTTAACTTTTCTACTTTTAGTACAATATCAAAAATCTTCCCTTCTTACTGAGATGTTTTAAGAAACTTCAAACAGATTTTCTCAGGACTCTTGTGCTATGAAACAGTATCTGAAGTGACTTAAAGTCCATAAGCATAGGGCATTCCATGTTAAATAAGTGTATGGTATCAAGGGCAGGTTCTCCAGTAAAAATGTTTGTTTTTCTGCATCTGTCAAATGCTGTTTCTGCTCATTTGGTAGCCAGGGATGACCCTCTATAAAGGTCCATAGCTTCCATATCCAATCCCTTGTAGTAGGAATGCTAGGCTACTTTTTGTTACCATGTCCTGAGCTGCTGAAGATACTGCTGTCACCAACTCATCAGCTGCTGCAGGTGATGTTCTTTCTGCATTAGGAGCCTGAGTTACTCTACTAGTATGTTTGTCTTTAATCTTGTCTTATCTTGGATCACTCTTCCCACCAAGAGAGTTTAAAATTTTCTCTCTAGATACTACTCAACAGTGGGGGGTTAACTTGTTGCCGAGTGGATTCAGTCATGTCTGATTTGGGGTTTTCTTAGCAAAAATACTGGAATGCTTTGCTATTTCCTTCTCCAGCTCATTTTCCAGATGAGGTAACTGAGGGTTAAGTGACTTGCCCAGGGTCACACAGTTAGTATGTGTCTGAGGTAATATTTGTACTCAGGTCTTCTTGACCCACACCAGGCTAGGTACTCTATTCACCTTATCACCTAGCTGCCACCCACAGCCACCACAGTTAAAAGATTATACCCAAAACTTTAGTCCTTGGAACAGGTAAGTTTTGTGAATAAGCACCGTTCTTCCAATAACTGCAAAGGTATTGTGATCATTCAAACATGAAATACTTAATGGTCAGTCAACTGTGTCATTTCTGTACTGACACAAAAAAGAATCATTAGTGACACAAAAGTATAATAGAGTAAAACAACTGGATTGGTCAGTGTGAATTTCAGAGGGGAAAAAAACCTTTGGCTTATTAATTACATTCTACAGAGAAAGAAAAGAAAAGATCTGCAATGGGTCCTTTAATTGCTAGAGTAAATATCCTTCAGTATGACTTTAAGGCAATCTTACTGAAAAAAAAAAAGTACCTCAAAATTTCAAAACAATATCCAGCAATGAGCCTCTGCATAGCATTCTCTAGGCATATTCAGGCTCCCACAACCTGTTTAGATCCATCATCTATTCAAAACCAGTGCTCATGGACACCCATTTTCCACTGGATAAAAACAATCATGTGCCATCACATTATTGTAAAAACATTTACTTAAAACAGAACACAAAGTAAACAACAAGGATTTCAAATCAAGCAGGGGCACTACATGACATACATTGCAAAATGACCCCCTCCACCACGCGTTGGGAGCAGTATATGGAGAGTCAGGCACAGCTGTTAGTCTCCACAATGGCAGCATTGGGTAAGCTGGGATGCTCTGCATGCACTGCTATTTCCCTGTGATATGGGGAGCATTGTAGACAGGAGTATTTCCTCTTGGCACAGTAACTAGAGAGCACTGTTGAGAGCACTGCGGCTTCCTAGCACAGCAACCAGTTAAACAGGATGTCAGAGCCAGGTCACACCATCTATCTCTGTAACGTCATTTCAGTTCAGTCTCTTCTATTATTCTCCTCTGGCCCAGCTCTGCCATTTGAAGCTCTCATTTTTTGAAAGACCTCTGTTCAGCCTTCAAACTGGGCATGCTGAAAGCTGCTAGCTCAAGCATAAGCTTTTTGTTGCAGTTCAGAGACTCTCAAATTCCTAGATACTTGTCTTCATTTTAGGCATCCTAATTTGTAGTTAAGTAGCATTCTTCAGGATTTACAGGATGTGTGTGGTACTTTATTACCATTTTTATTTTATATATGCATGCATTACTCCACAAAGCTGGCTGACACACATTGCCATATAGTAGGAAACGGACTACCAGACTAAGAGACAGGAGTCCAAGGGATCACAAGTATGGGAGGCTGAAAACTTGATGCACTAGCCCACAGTCTCTGTTTGGACAAAGATAGAAACCATGAGCATGAGCCTATGGATTCTGGCACTTAAGGGATCTATACTTGAACAAGTAGAGTTGATTGATTTGAATATGAATGAAGAGGCATTCTCTGAAATTGCTGTCTGCCCTTGACCCTTGGTTCTGTTTCTAATTATCCTCTTTTCAGCACTCTACCCCCTCTCTGCCCTTCCCACATCACCTGAAATCTTTGATTATTTCTTCATCTCTGATGGCAAATCAGAGAAATTTTTGAAAAGTTCAGTCAGAAGTAACAAGTCAATCTTCAAATCTTGTGGCTATATTTTGACCTGGGGGTAAGTAACATGCCTCCTTTGAACTCTCCTCCCTTGGCTTACCTGGTCTGCTCTGTTCTAGTTCTCCCTTACCAACCACACACCTTCTCAGTTTCTTTCACTCTTTTTATTGAACAAATAGGAAAGAAATACCTGATAAGTTTAAGGCACTGTGTTAGCACTAGGGGTATAAAAACAGGGCAGTCCCTTCCCTCAAAGGGCTAACATTTTCTTACTCCTGCTCCCTAAGTTCCAGAATCCTTCAATAACTTTGTCTTTGGGGAATGATCAATGTTGGCAGGCTTGTGGAAAGACAGGTACACTAATGCATTGTTGGAATAGCTGTAAAGTAGGCCAATCTTTCTGGAAAGCAATTTGGAATTATGCAAATAAAGTGACTAAAACGTCCATACCCTTTGGCCCACAGGTTCCACTGCTAGGCATATATCCCAAGGAGGTCACTGACAAAAAATATGTTTGGTAGCATTTGCGTGTGTATGTGTGTGTGTGTGTGTGATAGAAAAGAACTTGAAACAAAGTCTATTTCTATAAATTTGGAAATGGCTAAACAAACTATATGCACATGAATATAATGGAATATTACTGTGCTATAAGAAATGATGAATGTAACAAATACAGAGGACATATTTATATGAATTTATGCAAAGGGAAGTAAGCAGAACTAGGAAAACTATACATACATACATACATATATAATGTATGTGTGTGTGTGTGTGTGTGTGTGTGTGTACTACACAACTATGTAAATGGAAAGATCAGCAACCACAAAACAAGGAAAACTGAATGGTTCAAAATTATAAGGCACAAGCTTGGCCCCAAAAATAAAATATGAGAACTTTCTCTACATCAGAGCCTGAGTGCTGTCTGCCTCTAGCTTTTCTCCTCTTCCATTCATTTTTCACACACAGCTTCCAAAGTAATCTTCCTTAACACATAATTCTTACCGCATCATTCTCCTGCTCAAAAGCCTCAGTCGCTACCAAATTACCAAGTAGATTAGCAAATGAAATGTAACTAGATCATATAGACTTTTTTTTAAAAGCTTCCACAAAAGCTTTACCTAGCCTGGCATTCAAGGCCCTTTGCCATGATTCTTGTCAAGTCTTATTTAATGATTTTCTTTCATTCACTTTACACTCAATGAAACCTTGAGTCTCATCGTTCTCTGACCACCTTATGTCCTCTTCCATCTCCATGCCTTTGGGAGCACATAACTTCTATGCCTAAAATAGATCCTTCCGCCTCCTATCTCTTCTTATTACTATCCCTCCCCTCCTTCAAGGCCCTGCTGAGCTGGCATTTCCTCTTATGGCCCTTTCCCTGACTTGTCCAGTTAGAAGTGATCTATCATTCCTTGAATTTCTGATATCACTCTTTGACCTTTCCTGTTCTCTAAATCACTTCAGAATACGAATTATAGTTATTTGTGTATGTTCCTCATTCCAATTACTTTGTAAACTACAGAGAAGGGCAATAAAAGTAACACTTGCACACTTTGTACCTTCAGTACTAAAAAGCAGTTCATTGTACAGAATTGTTGAATTGACAAATCAAGTCAATTCAACATTATTAAACCACCTACTATACTCCAATTCAATTAGGTCTAAAAATAGATTGCTTTTTCCTGATAAAAATAGATCTATTCATAATAACTGCTGATGTTTAAATAGTACTTTATCAAGTTTATGAAACCTTTCTTTACACCAAGCTGTGAGATACGGCAGCTGTAATTATTATTATACTAAAAAGGATCCCTGATTTATTTCATTGGGAGTGCTCCCTCTGATGACACAGATTTCAACTCATTTGCACCTTGGTAAACATCTCCATAAGTTGTGACCCAAAATTCATCATATGATGATGGGCCTCTCAGAGTTTGGCTAGTCTGGCCTCAGGTATACAAATTGTCTGTTGCCACTCCCACACTTGAAGACTTTCCAGCATGATAGGGCATGCCAGTTATAATAATCTCCATTATACAGATGAGAAAACAAGTTTGGAGAAGTTAGGTGACATTTCAATGGTGTCATGTAGCTAGAGAATAGAAAAAGCACTGGCAGTGTTGGAGTCCAAGGGACTGGATTCAAATCCTAGCTCTGAAATCTATGACCTTTGGCAATCACTTTTGCTCCCTGGACTTTGATGTCTCCTCTGTGAAATAAGGGGGTTGGATGAGATGGTCTATAAGGTACTTTCCAACTTGCAGACATATAATAAAGGTGAGAGTTTGAACCCAGATCTCCTAGCTCCATGTTTAGTGACCTTAGAATTCCCAGGTCACATTTTTAATTTAAAAAAGGTTTTGGAGGGAGGACAGAGAAATAAAACATGAAAAACCACTAATTGTAGCCAAAAGGAAAGTGTAAAGAAAGAAAAAGAACACTGCAAAATATCTTCCAAAATTTAAATGTCTTAACCTTGTTTTTTAAAGAGGCAGGTATTATAATTCCAAAGATGGGCACACAATTCTTATGCAGAGTTGATTTAATTCTGTATCAACACTTGTAGCCAAGGTTCACGATCCAAGAGACTAAAGGAAGAAATTTATATGAGGAATAAAGGATACCATCCCTGAAACTTTTCAGTGATCTACTTACCCAAGACAGTACTATTGTCTACTTGTCAGGAATGCAAATTTAGTTAATAATAACATCAAAGTTATCTCAGCATGCTGAAACAAGTTTCTGGGAAAATAGTACCCTGACAGACTGGTGGCAACTTGGCTAGACTGTATCTGTAACACTGAGCGCACTATGTGCCTTCAGCAATACAGATGCCTCAGAGATTCCAAAGCATGCGCCAGTGAAAGGATTGATCCTCACAAGTTACAGTATCAGAAGAAACTCTCCAGGGCACCTGTGGGGATCATCTAGATTTTGAGCTAGAACAAATCTAACTACTCCATACATAGCATAGAGAACACTGGCAACTGAAAGGAATGCTTACTCAATTCTTCGAAACTAACTTAATGAATGTGTGTGTGTGCGTGTGAACATATTCATGATGATTTCCAGCCCTGCCTAGAGAGAACTATCTTCACAAAAGGAAATGTAACTTCTTTTGCTGAAAATATAGATCATCACCAGAAATGAATCTAATAAGGACATCACCTCTTGAGCATTATGTCCTTGATAATGGGTTTTAGGACAACAGTAGAATATGATTTTGATAGGCCCAGCCCCTACCAGCATGCACATAATTTTTAATACAGGTTGTATCTATACGTGAAAAGTGGATCAGAAAATTGAGATAATTATCAAGACAATTTAAGGCCAAACAAAAAACCCGAAAATAACCAAATCCTTTGCCTCAATTGCCTGGTAGTTCTTGAGACATTCTCAATCATTCAGTGAGCACTTATTACATGCCATTGGATATCAGGTAATAGGCCAGGTGCTGAGGATAAAAATGAGTCAGTCACTTTACTAAATAAATAAATATATATATACATACATATATATATGTATGTATGTATGTATATTTTGCCTTTTGGAGGGCTTAATTGGGGTTAAGTAAATTGCCCAAGGTTACATGGCTAGTTTTTTTGTGTGTGTGGGTGTTAAGTGTCTGAGGCTGGAACCGAACTCAGGTCCTCCTGACTCTGGGGCCGGCATTTTACTCACTGGCCACCTAGCCAGCCCCTACTAAAAATATTTTTAGAAAGTATTTTTATGGTCTGCACTAAAGAGTCAAGGTTCCTAAAGAAAATGACTTCTGTTTCAGTCACTAGGTAATAGTAATAGTGAAACAACCAAAGATTTAGGTTACTCCTCATCCCTCTTTCTGACCAAATTTCTAGTCAACAAATGCCTAGTTTACTTTAGGACATCTTGGGGTCACATTTTATTTCCAATTTTACCCAACAATATAGCTTGTTATTAAATACCTAGGCTGTGGAAGTTATAAAAGAAATTAATTGCAAGGTTCCTGTCCTCAAGGAGCTTATACTATACTTGAGAAAAGATTTTCTTTTAGTCAATTAGTCGTGTCTGATGTGACCCCTTTGGGGATTTTCTTGGCAAAGTTACTAGAATGGTTTGCCATTTCCTTCTCCTGCTCATTTTACAGATGAGGACACTGAGGCAAACAAGGTTAAGTGACTTGACCAGGTCCACACAGCTAGCAAATGTCTGAGGTCAAATTTGAACTCAGGTCTTTTCTGACTCCAAGTCTAGCGCTCTACCCACTATGCCACCTAGCTTACTGGAGGAAAGACCACATGATTCTATTATAGAATACTACAAGACTAGGTTGATTAAAGTGTTAAAAGTAGATAGAGCACATAGATATGAGAAAAGAAAGAACAGGGTGGGGTAAAATAGTGAGGAATGATTTAATGGAGGAAATGGGACTAAGGCAGGGCCTATGCACAGGGAAGAGAAGGGAGAAGAACATTCTAAGGAAATAGCATAAGAACATTCACAGATGATCTGTATTTGGATGGCAAGAAGAATGGAAGCCTCTGAAGGAAAGAGAGAAATAACCTGAGAAGTAAAGAGGAAAGAAGAGAAAAGATAAGAGTTTCAAGCAGGGAAATCTTTCAGTTTCAAATGTTGCAGAGGTTAAAGATTGAGCTTGAGTAAAGACAACCTAATTTATTTAGAGGGCTGTTTATGTGGGATATTAATAACTGATATAACTACTAGGATTTATGAAAGGAAGGAAAGAAATATGATAATGATCGAAAGGGGCAGAAGGGTCATCTAATGCTTTTTGTTTTGAGAAAGATGTAGTACGGTGAAAAGAAGACTATTTGAGTCAAAGAACCTAGGCCCAAATCCTGGTTTGATTCTTACTACATATGTAATCTTAGGCAAGCCACTTAATCTATCTAGGCTTTAGATTTCTCTTCTGTAAAATGAGGAGGTTGAAATAGAAGGCCTCGGAGTGTCCTTCAAAGTTCGGAGCCTATAATCATACTTGTACTCATGATGAATTCTTCAGTAGAATATATGCTAATAGTCAGGGACTGCTTTTTTTTTTCCCTTGGTATCTTCAGAACCTAGCACAGAGCCACGTACATAGTAAGTGCCTGATAAAGGTTCAACTGAGTTGAGCAGAAGGGAAATGTTCTTTCCCTTAAGTCCTACCTATCTTCAGGACCCTAAAGGATCTTCAGGAAAACTCATTATCTTTGTCAGATATTTGGGCATTTAATTCTCTTCTCTCTTGTACTATTCAGCATTTTATTTGTATAAGTTTTGTTTTCCCAACTGCAGATGGGCAGTGATTTGGAACCAAAACTGAATGGGGAAAAAGTAGGCTGATACACTTATGGAGGACTGGATAGCACTTTCCATAATCTTCAACTATTTCTTGTTACCAAACGTCAATTTTTCAACTCTGATGCTATCCTGTTTATGCTGAATGGTTGTAAATCATGGAACCTCACAGAATGGCCCCAAAGGAAGAGCTCCAGAATGTCGAATAGATCTGCAATCTGAGGATGTTTGGAGGGAAATAAGAGAGTATGGATAAGTTGAAATTTATATTGAAGATTAAGCGTACCTGCCCAACGAATCAGTGGCTCTGTAAGTGTATTGAAAACTAAATTGTGTGTAGGCTGACTGAAAGCAGAGATCATGCCATATACGTCTTCTCTATTCCCCACAGTTACTAACAGGGCTGGGCACACAGTGGGTCCTCAAAACTCACAAATTAAGTTTCACAGAGGAAGGATTCAGGATATGACAACATTAGCATGTACCTAGTATGGTAAAGAAATAGAAGACAGCAGAGTGAAAAGAAAACAATAGAGAGGAAACATGAAGCTAAGGTATGAGATGGGGGCATCAACACATTTAAACCACCAGTGATGAAGTAACCACAGGACTGTTACGAGGAAGCATGTGATTGGATTCCTGAAGTCCTCTACAAAGGTGGGAATGGATCCTGTTAAATAATAGTGGTGAGGATTGCAAGATGGCAATGGGAAACATTCTGCATTCCAAGTGACATGAGTGGTTTAATGGCCTGAAAATGGCAACGTGGGCCATCTGCCCTATGGAATCAGGAGGGACAAAGAATAGTCCTCATGGCACAGAGACACGAAGTATGTAGAATTATTTGGATAAGGCCATGTCTTCTAAGATGAGAATAAGGTTCAGATGAAAGGTCCCCTAGGGCAGAGCAGAAGTAAAGAGGGAATGGGGGAAGAAAGGAAGTGTAGGCGGTCTGAACAGATATAAATGTTTGGTCAGAAAGAATTTATATATTTGGGTTAGAAGATCTGTGTTGGGTCAGCTGGTGCCCCACAAACATTTAGGATGGAGAACAGCTGGCTGTACAGAGAAGTTGCTGAAGTACTTTAAAGGTCAGTTTGTGGAAAAGGTTGGCCAAGTGAATTACCTGGCATTTACTTTGTGTATACTTGGATGAGAATATGTTGTTTCCCAGTACACGTGTGCTCCTCGAGGGCAGGGCATTTCTTTCTTTTTATCCACAGTAGCTGGCACACAATAAGCACTTAACTGATTGACCTGTTCTTCCTGATAACTGAGGACAAAAGTGAGAGCAAACAGTAGATTTAGGCTTGACCAAAGGAAAACTTTCCTGGCACTATCCCAGAGTTGAATGGCTTGTATGGGAAGGTGGTGGATCATCACTTGAGGTCTTTAAGCAAGAACACCTTTGTCTGGTGTATTGTACCGTGTTTCCCTGATAATAAGACACTGTCTTATTAATTTTTTTGGAAAGAAAAACACCAGAGGGCTTATTTTCAGGGGAGGGCTTATGTTGTCCTGCCTCAGCTCTCCTCCACAGCACTGCTCTCAATGGCGCCAGCAAGCAAATCACTGGGGAAGAACAGGATAACATGCTCACTGCTGCAGCTCTGATTGGATGCAGCTCGGAGCATGGCGTGCGTTTCACCCGGGGGGGGGGAGGGGATGGTGCATACAGAGGGTACCGTAATGTAGCGTGTAGCGCAGGGGATCACCTTCACTACAGTAGCAATCTCAATAGGGCTTATTTTCGGGGGATGGCTTATTTTAGAGGAATCTTACACAGTAAGGGGAGGGCTTATTTTCGGGATAGGTCTTATTATCGGGGAAACACGGTAGTTGTTGAGTCATTTCAGTCATGTCCGACTCTTCACGACACCATTTGGAGTTTTTGTGGCAAAGATACTGGTTTGACATTTCCTTCTCCAGATGAGGAAACCGAGGCAAACAGGGTTAAGTGACTTGCCCAGGGTCACACAGCTAGTCAACCTCTAAGGCTAGATTTGAATTCAGGTCTTCCTGCCTCCAAGGTTAGCACTCTATCCACTGTGCCGCTTAGCTGCCCCAAGTGTATTGGATCTTTTTTCAGGGGCAAGTTGAATGAAGTTACCTTTCCACACATGAAATGGTATGATTCTGGGTAGAGAACTGGATTTAAGGAAATAGTGTGTTGAGAAGAAAATAGGGTACACAGGTGAGGCAGGGGAAAGGGATTCACTGAGAAAACAGGAACATATTTATTTAAAAATGGGAAATTTTAAAAAGCAGCACCATAAGAGGAGTTTGTAGGGAGGGGACAGCAGGCATGCCCAGTGAATAAATAAGGCCAAACCTTGGGCAATAAACATGGACATACAGGTAGAGGCCAGACCCTCTACAGAGCTCCCCTGGCTAAACTTTGTTGTCTAATAATCCTTTTTTAAGCTTGACAATTAGCAGCCTCAGGCTCTAATCAGGTTGCTGCTCTCCGGGAAACTTCAGTGAGCTGGGGAGGGGAAAAAGAATCTTTTTAAACAGCTGTTCCCATCGCTCTTAAGACCACAACTCAAGTCTATATAGCCCTTTAAGATTTACAAAGTTCTGTACAGATCGTGAATTCAATTGATCTGAACAGCAACCTTGTGAGGCAGGTAATACAGATATCATTTTTCTTAATTAATCAATCAGTAATTAGGATTGTGAATCTCAGAAAAGTGAAGTAGTATGCATAGAGCTGTGTTGGTGGGAGGCTTTGACCCTCAATCTCTAAGTGACACTGAGCTCCAAGATAACACTGCTTATTCACTCATTCACTTTCAAGACACACCCTTGCCCTGAAGCCCCTCTTAGAACTTTAGACCAATTACCTCTTTGGTTCTTTATTACTTCAACTAACTTTGGTTAAAGCTACCAAGACAGCTAATTCTGTGAACCTGCTCCTGAGAAGCTAACCACCAAATAGGGGTGAAAGACAAAAATGACCATAAGAGAATATGATTAATTGCAAAAAAGAGGTCCAGGGAGTCTCATGATAAATTTAAGTAGGAAGAAATCACCTCCAGAGCACTGGTGGTAAGGAAGAGGAAAGTGTCCAGGGAAGTGCCTGAGATTACCCTGCTGCTTCGTATTTGTTTCTCCAAATTGTAAACGTAAAGACTTGGGAATGACATGATTAGTCAGTAGCATCTAAATATGCAGGGTACTTTGAATATACTGAATCTTCACAACAACCCTATAAGCTAAGTGGTATTATTCTCCCACCTTAAGGAGGAGGAAACTGATATGGAAGAGGTTAAATGATTTGCCCAGGGTCACTCTGCCTGCTAAGTGACAAAGAATAAGAACTCACGTCTGACTGCACTTCTAATATTCTCTCTATCCTCTATGGTACCTAGCTGCCTAAGGAGGCTTACAGATTGGGAGTCAGAAGGGGCCTTGGAGGTTACCTAGCCTAATGCCTTCCTTCATTTCACAGAAAAGCAAAGTGAGCTCTAGAGACCTGATGTGCTTAAGTGCCCCAAGGCTGAGAACTGACTTCAAAGGAGGCTTTTTCTTTTAAATCACTGTACTGCATTCCCAGTTCTTGGAATCTTTCATAATGTGTTACCAGAAATTCTACAAGAAACACCTGAACAGAATGCACTCACAAGAGAAAAATTCAGATGTAACTAAGAGTTCAGATGCACCCCGCCTATATGACCGGGCATGCCCTTTATCCCAGGGTTTGGGTTCCAATCCCCTCTTGGCCACGACACAACCTTGGGCGGGGGTCGTCCTAGCTGGCCTCTGGGGTCCCTCTGGGCGGGGCCGCCGGGTGTCAGTGTGGCCACTGGAACGCCTGGATTCGAATCCTGCTCGAGCACTGCGCCTGGGCAGGTCTGCACGGGGGAGACGGCGCCAGGGCCGGCCCCGCACGGCCGGGACGGCCACAGAACTCCCCGGGAGCAGGAGCGCCCTCGCGCCGGTTCCTAGTTGTAGAAATCGGGCACCTACCTTCCGGGGCTGCGGCCCAGACGCCCTACACTGTGCTTTGCAAACCCTGAGCGTCCTATAAACGCTCCCTGCTCTGATCGTCTCTCTGACTCAGTTTCCTCCTCTGTGCAGTGAGGGTCGTGAGGAGGCTGGCAGGGGGCGTCCCTACGTGCACAAAGCGCAGCAGAGATGGGCATTACTGTTACTGTCGCTGTCACACAGCTGTATGCACGCTGTCCTGCCCGCCGTGCTGTCCCCGGAGCCTCAGTTTCCCCAGTTGTAAAGAGGACGCGGCCCCGCAGAGCGTCTATGGGGGAGGGGTGCGGGCCCGGCTCTAGTAGCCGAGGCCTCCGGGGGCTGGCCTGGGGCCCCCCCCGCGGCGTCGTGGTCCGGGGTGGTCCGTCCTTGGCGCGGGGCCCCGGGAGGCTGCCGGTCTGGGATCTCGGGCGGCTCCCGCCGGGCCCTCGGGGTGGCCCGGTTCCCCGGCCCTCCGGGCCTCCGTCCCCGCGGCTCGCCCGCTCGCCCCCAGTCCGAAATGGCGGCCGCAGCCGCGCCGAGGCCCCGCCTCCTGGGGGCGGGGCCTGAGCCAGGGAAGAGGGAACGATACCGGAGCCGATGAATGGGCGCCTGGGCCGTGGCGGCGGCGGGGGCCGCGGTAGGTGGGGGAGGCGCGGGGGAGGCGCCGCAGGTTAGGCCGAGGAGTGCCGAGCCTCCTCGTCTCGGACGCTGGGGCCGCCATTTTAGATGGAGGCAGCGAGCCGCCGCCAGCAGTGAGGGAGCGAGTGTGAGCGGGCGCCGGAGCGGGAGCGCGAGCGCGGGCGCCGCGGCGGTCAGGGAGCGCCCCTCCACGGGCTCGGCCGGGCCGGGACGGCGGCGGCGGGCGGCCCGGGCCCTCGACTCCGCGGAGGCCGGCGGGCGGGCCCCTGCCCGGGGACGATGCGGGGGCCGCCCGGGGCCCCCTCCCCCGGGCTGGGGACGCGCCACCGCTGATCGGGCCTGGGCGCTAGGCGCACTCGACGCGCCGCCGCTGCCGCCTCGGCCCGGGCCGCGGGCACGCACGGGACGGGACGGGACGCACGCGGCGCGCACCGGCCCCGCAGGTAAGGCGGGCGAGCCGGCTCAGCCCGGCAGGCGAGCACGGGGCCTCTGGCCCGGCCCGGCTCCCTGCCTGAGGAGGCCGCGGCCCGGCAGGGGAGAGAGGGCTGAGGGAAACGGGTACGGCCCGCCGAGCCTCGGCCAGGGAGCGCCGAGACCCGAGAAGGGCCCCGAGCCCTGCCCGACACGGATGAGGAAACTGAGGCCGGGGTGGGGGGCGGGCTGTTCATAGATCTAGAGATGCAAGAGGCCCGGAGCCCCTCCTTGCACACATGGGGAAACTGAGGCGGGGGGAGTCACAGATCCAGAGCTGCAAGAGACCCCCTTTCCAGTCCATCCCGGCACAGATGAGGAAACTGGGGGTGGGGGGCGGCGATCGTAGATCTGGAGCTGCAAAGAGGCACCGAGCCTGTCCTTGTACAGATGGGGAAACTGAGGCGGGGGGTGGGGGCTGTTCTTAGAGCTAGAGATGCTCGAGACTCCGAGTCCCTCCTTGTACATGGGGAATGTACAAGGCGGGGGGGAGTCATATATCCAGAGCTGCAAGAGACCCCCCCCCATCCCACTGCAGATGAGGAAACTGAGGCGGGTGGGGGCGATCGTGGATCTGCAGCTTAAAAGGGTCCCCGAGGCCTCGGAGCACAAGCCCCGCGCTGTGGGGTCCGGGGAGGCGGGCGCTGGCAGCCCCGTGTTTGGTAAACACTGGAAGGCTTCTCAGAGCGAAGACGGTATCAGGATCAGTGGGACCTTTGCGGTGCAGCTGGAGACAGACGGGGACAGACCCCGGGCTCCTCGCGGCGCCTTTCCCGGTCGTCCAGACCGCCCCCGCTTCCCTCACCCAGGGCTTTTTGTTGGGGGGCGGGGGGCGCTGAGAATTGGGAGGAGGAGAAAATCGTGAGGTCCGGTTGGGTTTGGGAGGTGGCATTGCGGGGCAGGTGGGATAGTTACTGGAGCCGGTGTTCTCCTGCGTTTAAGATGATGCTTTTGCTTAGTGAAAATGTATTGGAGGTAGGGTAGTTTTTGGAGAAAGGAACTGGGTCTGGCTTTGCTGTGAAGTGGAAGTAAGTAACTTCAATTCAATTCTAAAGCTAAGGGGGTGCTGTAAGAAACTCATTTGCAAAAGTTGGATGCCAGAGGACATTAGGCAGAAAAAGGTTTGGGAGATACTGGTCCTGGAGTGTTAACTAACCTCTGCATTCTTCATGAAAAGATTCTTTTTCCATTGGTCCCCCGTTAATTTCATACCTCACTTGGTCAGTTTCCTTTTGTGGAAAGAATGTTAGCAGGACACGGTCAGACTCTGGGGGTATATGGCCAGTTGCATAGGGCACATGGCAGTCCTAGCATATGTTAAACATAGACTGGTGTCCTATGGAAATTAGTTCATTTAGTGTTTGTCCCGTTAAATGAGAATTGATGATTATCTTTTCTATTTGAGATGTGCTCTCAATGCTGAAACTGGTAAACTTTTGAAATGATGGTTTTTATTATATCAAAACAGTATTGCTTGTTTCTTCTTTCTTGGTTGCATGGGATTTCAGATTGTGTATTCTGTAATTATGCAGTAATGAATAATGTTCTCTTGGGCCCTTTTTTTTATAGTTAGCCTTGAAAGCAAAATGCTGAATTGTAAAATGTAATTCAGACTAATTTTTAGTATTCTAGTTGTGTGTGTTAGTGTATGTTGGAAACTTGGGCAGCCTCTAAGCATGCAAGATGAAATCTGAGGGTTATGGATGGTAGATAACTTGTAAAAAGACAGTTAACTCCCCCACCCTGAGACCCACACTCAACAACAGTAACGACAACCTAATGGAATAAAACTGGGTAGTGTACAAATAGATGTGTAGTACCCATGTTGTTTGCCCTTTGTTCTTGATATCAGGAAGGTGATGCCATGACTTGCCAGTGAATAATAGTGGTTATAGCAAAGGCTGATAAGTGTGTGATTGAATTTTTTCTTTACCTTGAGATGCATTCATTTTCTGATTATAATCATCTTTACACACAGAAGGTTCATACCCACCACAAGTTTGTTAGAATGGCACAATGTTCCTTTATGATAGTAATTTATAAATCTTACTTGGCATGGTATGTAATGCGTATACAGTTAAGTTGAAGTTGGATATTTAATACCTTCAGTGCTAGTCAGGTTGTTTTGAAATGAGAACAGTTTATTCATTTGAAGGCTAATACTTTGGGAGAATAAACTTATTGTTTTTGTTTAGAACTTATCTAATTAGGTACACAGTGATTGTCATTGTCAATTAGCAGAGACATGTTTGTATTTTTCAGTAACCAAGTATTTTATGTTTCAGTAGCTCTAAGTAATCTCTCTTCCTAACATTTAAAGTAGAAGATCTCTGTGAAATTCACCAAAAAAAGTTTACTGGATATGATTTAATATAACAAAGGGTTAGAAGAGGTCATTGGAATAATCAAAATTCAGAGTAGTAGAGAATAACAATAATTGGGTTTATCATTTAAATCTCAGATTCATTAGAATTGTCACAAATTGATTGCTTTTGTAGTTTAAAACTTACAATGTGAAATCTGGAGTATTAAATGTTAGGGTAAAAAAAAAAAGATTACATTTTCACTCAAGGTTAAATATCATTTGCCCTTCCCCTCCCATCCTCAAGTTGTTGTTTAAAGCTTCTTTGAATCTGAAAACTTTCTGGAATTTTGTTTCTTGAAGGCAGAATTTTATTACTCTTTTTATCCCCTGTAATTCTCAACTCAGTATCTACATAGTAGAGAAATAATTCAATTAAATTTAATTTTACTTTTTATGAAATGGAATCATAGGTTCAGTTTAAAAATTTTTTTAAAAAAAAGCTCTATTCTATCCAGTTAATACTACAAGCTATTTCTGCAAATATTCTGACTTAATTTTTATGTGTGATTTAAAATTACAGCAAATTTGTGATTATATAAGATTTTGGCCTCATAAAATTTTACTTTAGTAATTTGTCTTAATGAAAGAAAAACTGCATGAGGTTTATTTTGTTTAACAATAATATGATAGACAATGTCTGTGTCTTGGGAGTAGGTTTTTAGCTAAAGATAGTGTTGACTTAAAATTCTTATCCTAATGATTGTTATTGAAAGATGGTAGATCAATTTGTCAGTCAGTGGAAGTGTGGAAAGAGCATGACTGAGAAGCTTCAACCTTAAACGGACTTACAAAACTTCTGCTAAACTGAATTACTTCCATGTGTTTGGAAGGGTGGGGTTTGGGCCTATACTGCCCATGGTGGTGATGGTGGGGGAGGCAGGAGAAGGACCTTGAACTACTCACCCAACTAGAACAAGTAGGTTCCAAATATGCAGCTCTGGGTTTGAAAATTACTTTACTATGGGCTTCTTTGTAATATTGTCTTTGTATTTGGGCTGTGGCCTAAAATTTCTCAATTATTAAAACATTTCATTTTTAATATTGTAGTGTTCTAGAATCATTCTGGTTCTAACATTTTCTGACATACTTAATTGGGTAATTTTCAAGTGTTTTCATTTAGGTTTTTCATTTAGGAGATTTCTGTTTTTCTTTCTCCAAATACTACTCCTAGAATCAGATCTGTGTGGATTCAGATGTCAAGTGGGGTGTGTATTCTTTTGTTATTGGCTTTGCCCAACCACAGCCATCAGAAGATCCCCCCCCCCCCAATTACTAACAAAAGTATGCTAATTAGCATCACATTCCAATCAATGCACATAGAATTTCTTGAGAACACTTGACAGTCTAGTTTTATTTTTAGAACAGACTCTTAGGAAGGTTGCCTCATTGACTCTGGCTGGGTGTGGTGTGTGGGTTAACTTAGTCTTAAAACTGACTCAAATTTATAGAATCTTTAATTGAGGTTTGAAAGCTTATATATATATATTTTTTCCCCTAAAACACAGGGGACCCCACTATATGCCTTATAGAAATATGTCTGATTGTTTCTCATAGATTCTGATAGGGCTGTACATTCATGTTGTTCCTGTCTTTTCTACCTGTCTGACTTGAGTAGAATAGTAGGAGTAACTGTGATATAAATTTTTCCTTTTAATTAAGATTTTCCTTTTCTATATGTCCTGCCAGTCTTTTCTGGAAGGCAAAAATGGTATGACTATTTCTTTGAAGGAGGTTAAATTTATTTAAAATTCTGCTTTTCCCCTCAAAATAAGAGAGGCTGAATCAAGTTTCCTATATCCTGCCATTTATTCATTTTAGATTTAAAGACATTTGAATTGCTGATTTTCCTACTTTGAGAATGCAGATATATTTGGTTGGGGCATCTCCCTGGACATGGATAGGTCAGCATTCCTTTTTCTGGGGTAAAGAGAATTAAGAAAGGGACTCCTTTTTCTGTACTTTGAAGTACAAGATAGAGGTGCCAGTCAATACCTCTAATTGCTTTTGTATTATTGACGAGTTTGAGAAAGACTAAGTTCTAAAGTACAAATTGTTTTACACTAATTGATCTGTTAGACGAGAGGTTCCAATGCTGGAATCCCTCTTGAGTAGAGCTGGTTATGAAAAATAAGAAAGCATCACTCCTCTGTATACCTGGACCAGATGATCTCTGAGGTTCCTTTCAGCTCTGAATCTTCTCATTCTGTAAACTATCATACCCTGTCCCATTGTGGGCAGAACTTCCCCAGAGAGAGCTTTATTGCTCTAAGAAATGTCATATCGGGAGCATTAGTATTTTTGGAGACTCTGAAGTTCCTAAATATCCACTGTGGATATTGGCCTTCGTGTGCATTAGATATCCATCAGATTGAGAGCTTCTTCAGAAGAGGCTTAGCATAGTGCCTGGCACCTAGTAGGGGTGTAATAAATGTGCATTGACGGACACCAGCGGGTTCATCATTTTTATCTACATTAACTCTTTTTAGCCAACTTGGTACTGTAAGAATGAGACTTGGACAATAAAGATTCCCTCAACAAGAAAGAGTATTAGAGAATTTAAATAAATGCTGTATCCCCTTTTAGGACCTTATTCTGTGACTTGAGTAAGCTATAATTGAGACAGGAGAGATTATCCATGACAGCCTCCAGCACTAATTAATTTAGTTCCCTGGCAAATTCAGTTCAATTCAAGAAGCATTGATTAAATGCCTATTATAAAGCACTGTGCTAGGTTCAGGAAATACAGAGATGAAAAACAGGTCCTATTATCAAGGAGTTTACATTCTTCTAATGAAATAAAGCATTTATGCAAAAGTAAATACAAGATAATTTCAGGAGCAAGAGACTCCAAGAAAAGATTCCACTAGGAGGCAACCCCTTACTTTGAAAGAAGGCAAGAATTCTGAGGATGGGATGATGGTGTGGGAGTCAGTTACAGGCATCCTGGACAGCTAGAAGGTCAAGTTCAGATTGGCCAAAATGTAGACTGTTTTTAAAGGGGAATAATATAAAGTAAGTCTTGAACCATAGGCTAGAAACTGCTTTAAATTTCAACCCCATGAGTGTGTATTTATTCTAGAAGCAGTAGGGAACAGCAGAGGACGCTTGGGCCTCTACTAGGACCTCCTGAGACCTCTGTAAGGGCAGAGGGCTCTGTAGGGTGCACAGCTCTTTTGTTACCACGTACCTTCTCTACATATGTCCCTCACTATCATGTTGCTGTAATTTTTTGTCTACTCTCCCCAAGGACCTTGTGTGCAAAGGGAGATTATGTCACTTGTTTGAAAGGAATATTTTGTACCAAGTGTCTTACCATAAATGCTGTTGCTGAAAGGTAATTGAGGATAGTCAAGTTGTCAAGCATTTATTAAAGACTTACTATGTTAGGCACCATGCTAAGTGCTAGGGATACGGAGAATACAGAAACAGTCCCTGTCCTCAGGGAAGTCACAATCTATTGGGGGAAACAACATGCAAATAACTATGTACAAACAAGATAGATAACAGGACAAACTGTAAATAATCTGAGAGGGAAGGTATTAGCATTATGGGAGATCAGGAAAAGCTTTTTTGCAGGTGGGATTTTAGCAGAGTCTTGAAAGAAGCTAGGAAACCAGGAGGCACAGTTGAAGAAGAGAAAACTAGTCATTGGGACTGCCAGGGCAAATGCTAGCTATAACTGGGAGGCATACCTGTAGGGGCTTGCAAGCTAGAGTTCTAGAACCTTGACCAAACGTTATCACTAATGGTGGGGAAAGAATAGTAATCACTGGACCCTTTTGGGGACTTCAGCCTGTGAATGTGAGTGCTCACTTGGGGGAATGGGTATAGAGGGGATTCTGTATTGTGACATGGTCAGATTAATGCTTTAGGAAGATTCTTTTGGCAGCTGTGGGGAGATGGATTTGAGAAGGGAGAGACTTGGACCAAGGAAACAGTTAGGAGGTTGTGTTTCAGTAGTTAGGGCCAGAGGTGATGAAGGTCTGAACTGGTGGTTGCTGTATAAATGGAGCTGTCAGAGATGTCATGCAAGTAGAATTGACAAAACTTGGCAACTGAGTGGATAAGGGTGTGTGTGTGTGTGTGTGTGTGTGTGTGTGTGTGAAGAGGGTGAAAAACTGAGGTTTGTAGTTGGCAACTTCATGATTGAAAGGGTGTTGAGCAGCAGAAATAGTGGTTTTGAGGAGGGGTTGATTTAGGGGGAGGATAAGGCATTCTTTTGCATATGTTGAATCTGAGAAACCTGTGGACCATCCAGGTAAAGATGTCCAGTAGTCATTTGTTGATACAGGAGTAGAGCTCAAGTGAAATACTAAGTTTGGTACTGAACTGCATTGAGATCATAATCCATCCTGTGGGAGCTGAAAGAGGAGATGATGACGATGACAATAACCACTAACATTTATATAGACCTTACTGTGTGCCAGTCCCTTTCCTAAGTGCTTTACAGTTATTGTCTCTATGCTCACAACAACATTGGGAGAAAGGTGCTATTACTACCCTGATTTTACTGATAAGGAAACAGAGACAAATAGGTGAAGTAACTTGCCCAGGATCCCACAGCTAGAAGAGTCTGGGACTGAATTTGAAATCAGGTCCTCCTGACTCCACACTCAGCTCTCTATCCACTGTGCCACGTAGCTGAAGAAGAAAAGAGAAAGAAATCAAGGCCTTGGGGAATGCCCACACTTAGTGGGAAGAAGGAGGGAGAGAAGGAATCAGGAAAGGGGAGTGATAGAGAAGGAAGTTATATAGGCAGAAGAACCCAGGGAAGAGTAGCTTCCAGAAAGAAGTAGAAAAGGAGAATATGCCTGTGGATGGGTTGGTCATCTATGTCAAAAGTTCAGAAACTTTATGAAGGAAGAGGACTGAGGAAAGGACACTGCGTTTAGCAATTAAGAGATCACCACGGCACATACATTGGATGATTTGGATTGCATAAAGTTGAAGGATTTTTGTACAAACAGAGCCAGTGCAGTTAAAAGTAGAAGGGAAAGAGTTGACTGGGGAATTTTTTTTTTTCTCATAAAGTTTCTCTGATAAAGGTCTTATATTTGAGATGAATAAGGAATTGATTCAAATTTAGAGAAAAAAGAGTCATTCCCTAAACAGATAGACTGGTTAAGGGATTTGAACAGACATTTTTCAAAAAAAGAAACACTATCAACAACTATGTGAACCTTAAAATCAGCAATAATTAGAGAAATGAAAATTAAAGCAACTCTGAGGTTCAGCTCCATGCACATCAGATTGACAAAGATGACAAAAAAGGAAAATGACAATTCTTGGAATTGTTTCAGGAAAACAGGCACAGTAATGGACTAATGGTGAGCTCTGAACTGGTCCATCCATTCTGGAAAGCAATCTGGAACTAAGGCTCCCAACTCCTTAAACCATACATGCCTTTGACCCAGTGATGCCACTACCAGGCTTATACCATAAAGAGATTGAGTGTAAAGAAAAGAACCCATATGTACAAAAATGTTTATTACAGTAGCTCCTTTTGTTATAATAAAGAATTATAAATCAAGAGGGTGCCCACCGTTGGGGAATTACTGAATAAATTATGGTATAGGAATGTATTAGAATACGATTGCTTCATAAGAAATGATGAAAAGAAAAGGTTTCAGAAAAATCTGGATAGATTTATATGAATTGATGCATAATGAAGGGAGCAGAGCCAGGAGAACAGCATATAAATAACATTGTAAAGAAAGACAACTTTGAAAGATTTAAGAACTATGATCAATGAGTTGACAAGGCACTGTTTCAGAGGACTGATGATGAAACATGGTATGCTTTTCTTGATAGATGATGGACTCCTATATCAGCAATGCAATATTCACAATGTCTACAGAAATTGTAAATATGCTGATGTGGTTATCAATTACAAAATATATCAGGCTTTCTATATACCAAAAGACCGAGTCCCAAAACCAGAAAGTCAAAGCCATCAGAGTAGTTATGAAATTGGCACAGGTAGATAAAATAGAAAGTACCCCCATTCTCAAACCTTTAAAACAGAACAGGCTACCTCAGGAAAAGGTCCTCCTCTCCCCACTCACAGCAACCACCCAGCGTCCAGGAAGCTCGCTCCCAGCAGCTCAGGCCCCTGGCAGTGCTCAGCAGGAGTCCTTAGCAGAAATTCTGGCTGACTCAAAAAGGGGTTCACGCTGCCGCCACTGCTGCCTCTGCTGCTGCTGCCCCCGCTGTGGCCACCACTGCTAGCCACGGCAGGAACTGTAGCATGGCTTCCGCTTGCTCTTGCCCCGCCCCTTCCTGCTACGTCAGCAAGTCCAATGGGGCATGGAAGATCTTTAAATCTCATAACCCTTACAACTCCACATGTAGAATGAGGTTTACATTTTTGGACGTGGCCAGTATGGGAATTAATTTTGCTTACCTGTATATATTCTAAAAGTTTATTTACTTATTTTTTTCAGTTTGTCAGTGGAGTGGAATTAAAAGGGGCTTAGGGCCAGGGAGCCAAAAAGAAATAGAAATAAAGGAAGAAAAGAAGCTTCCTGAAACATTTATAAATACATAAAAGAGAAGAGAATGAAAGCCAGAAAAAATTATAAACAATTAGGACAGCTTTGAAAGTCACAAATTAAAAAAAAAATTCCCCAGGTAACTGTATTCTTTATAATTTTAACTTGCCATTGGTTTTGTTTCTTCAAAGACTTTTAGCCTTATTTCACAAATGAGGAGACTGAGGCTAAAATAAATTGCCTTACCCAAGGTTAGTTTAGTGATGATGTCATTATAGAATCTAAGATTTCAGAATTCCAATTTAATAGTCTTTTAAGGACCATGGGTTTCTCTCTAAAGATAGACTATTCCATGTTCTCAGTTCAAAATGAACTCTATTGACAAGATTTCTTTGATTAAAAAATAAGATGACAGGCTTCAAAGACTGGACCTTCCACATTCTGGTGGCAGTCTACCTTTCTATCCTTATCTGTTTCTAATTTCTGGTATGTTCTATGTTCTCCAGGCAAATTGGATTGACTGCTTTCCACTCTTGCGCCTTACCTTTCCTTATGCTCTTCTTCTCTCCATCCTCTTTTCCATTCCCTTCCCTCATTTTTTGAGGTAATACCTTAATACCTTTTGTTCAATAACTAACTCTTCTGAAGTCACTCTGGGGAGAGTGTATATAAATATGAAACAAGACAAAACTCCAAGTTTCAGTGAGCTTATATCCTAAGGGGGAGTGGGGTGTGTGTGTAAATAATATAAAGTATTAAGGATAAAGGAGAAATTCAGACAAAGTTCTTTAAGAAAATTTAAGGAAGGAGAGTGGTTACTTGGCAACTGACAAGAGGAAAGAAAGCTTCTTACAGGAAGAGAAGGATTGTGACAGGTGGAGATCCAAAGGAGGTGCCCGTACAAGGCACGGAGGACAGTTTTGGCTGCATGGCAAGAGGTTAGAGAGTACAGCTAGATTACAGCTAACAAGTCTAGTTTGTTGCACACATAGAAGGCTAGGACGTACTGTGAAATCAACCTGGAGTGCAAGGTTGTGGAGGCTGAGGAGTTTGTGTTTTATCAAACCCTAGGCAGTAGAGAGCCACCAGAGGCCATTGAACAAGAAGAGACATGGTCAAACCTGTGCATTACAGATGTTTTGTCATCTGTGTGAAGGGTGCATTCTAGAGGCATGGGGACCATTCATGTGACTTTTACAGTAATGTTCAGATGAGAGGTGATGAGGACCTAAACCAGGGTAGTGTCAGTATTAAATGGAGAGGAACAGATGGATATAGGACAGAGATTATGGAGATAGAATTCATGGCACTTGGCAAGTGATCAGATATGAAGCTCAGGGGAAAAGAAAGAATCAGAGATAATACTGATGTTTGAAGATTAGGTGACTGGGAGAACAGTGGTGCCATTAAGCCAGATAAAGAAGTTGGGAGAAGGTCTGATATAGAGGGGATGGGTGAGGAGTTTGGTTCTGGATGTGGGATCATAGGACTTAAAGCTAGAAGAAATCTTAAAGAAATATCTTGTCTGAATCCTTCATTTTATACCTAAAGAAACTTAAGGCCAAGTCATGCTAATTTGGGGGATAGGAGTATAGTCACATGATTTCTTAGATGTGACAAGGGTGATCAGGTAATTTGGGGCTCTGATGTGTAAACAGACTAAATTGGAGGAGGGATTTGCCTCTTTATAAGCATACTTCCTTTATACAATAACTGTTTCTGACAAATTGTTGATAAAGTGAATTTCTACAAAATAAAATGTGCTATAAAACATTATAGCAAATAGATTTCTGGACCTCTTGCCTTATGAAGAGTGAGAAGAGTGGGAATACCAATAAGAATTGGGCGATTTTTCTCTGTGGCTCACTCAAGGATGATGGGATGAGAGATTGATGAAGATGCCTTGCCCAGCCGTGAACATTGTGTAGTGTTTTGTGTGCTGTATAAGCAAATCTTGCTTGTCTGTTCATTTGGGAAAATGGGAAAATATCCATTTAAACAGTGGATCTGTTTATTTCATGTTTTACACCATTAAATTTTTGTTAAGGATAATTTTAATAAGGGGCATTATAGTGTAGTGAATAACATGCTGGCATTGGACTAAGAAAGCCCAAGGTTCATATCTCATCTCTGATGAGATGTATATCTGTATGACTTTTGGGCAAGTGACTAGACATTGATGAGCCTCAGTTTCCTCAAGAGTAACATACTGTAAAGGGTTTGGACTACATGGACCATCAGATCCCTTCCAGCTCTAGATTGATGAAGCTGTGATTTTTACTAGTGTGTTCTGAACTTCAGTTGACCATTGTCTCATGGCTTGATTTTGTAATGAGTTAATCAGACCAAAAGTAGTTAAGCTTTGATTTTTAATGGTTTCCAGTGATTTCTTATAAAATATTAAAATATAATGCGAGATATAGTCTTAAGTGTCCTTTATTTAAAATGCCCTTTAATTAGGAAGCATCTTTTTTGGAAGGGTGCTTTTCCTGACTAACCCTCTTAAATACTGATAACTTTCTTTTCTTGTCTCTCTTTTTTTTTCAGTCCATAGGGTACTGGACTTGGAGGCAAGAAATCTGTTCCAATTTCAATACCTAGTAGATGGCTGACTCTGAGCAAGTCACTTAACCTCTGTTTCTTCATCTATAACATGAAGGGGTAGGGTATGAACTCAGTGGTTACTAAGATCTCTTCCAACTCCAAATTATGATCTTGTTATGTACGTACAAAACTATTTTGTGTCTATCTCTTTCTCTGTTATCTAAACTAACTTTATTTGAGAGTGGCATCAGAGACTGACACAAAGATTAAGAGTGTGGTATCTTTTGGTTTTTGTTCTTACATTAGGATACATGAAGTAGGTTAAGTGAAAACATTTAATATATATTTTAAAAGTAAAAACCATGCACTTAGAAGAATTAAAATAGATGAAGTGTAGAATTATTTCCTTGTCTTATGAAGGAATTCATTATCCTCTTAATCACAACTTAGTGTTTTTGGTATTGTTTACTATTTGGTCTGATTAACTCCATTTTAATGGGCAGGACTTGGTCAGTAACCTGTTTTCAAAATAAATGATTCCTTCACACCTTTTTGGCATAGGAGGGAGTAGACACTATAGATGACCATTATACATCTTGAAAACTTGATGCCTGACAACATGAGGAGCTGTGATTTAGCTATTTACAAGAAGACTTGGGGGAAGTTTCAGCTTGTTTAAGACTAGATAATTTCAATCTGCGGGGTAGGAATGGAAGGGAATCTTATTTAGCTTTAAAGGATCAATTTAAATATTTCCCTAAAACATCACTGCTTTTCTTAAATTCCCATTGGCTCAAGCTTAATACTTAAACGATGAAGTCCAAATTCCTTAACCCTGTATTCAAGGCTCTCCACTGCCAGGCCCCTTTCTCACTATACTACTGCCTTCTGTATGGGAATCTCTGTTCCAGCTAAATTTGATTATTTGTTATTCTCAAATGTGCACTTCTACTTTTGATCAGTCAGTTCCCATGTCTGGAATATACTGCCAGAATCCCTGCCTTATTCTCTAAAACTTATGGCTCAACTCCAAGCTCAGGCTCTGTGTCTTCCAAAGAGGCCCCCCTGACCGCCATAGCCCACAGAAGCATCTCCTCTGAATTCCCACAGTACTTTAACTTGGCACTTAGGCATCGCCATGATTATTAGACTGTGTGCAATAAAAGGTCTCATCTCCTCAGTAGAGCATGAACTTTTTTTTTTCATTTCAACTAGCTTATTTTATCTTTTTTTAAATTATTATTTTCCCCATTACATGTAAAAACAATTTTTAACATTTGTTTTTAGAACTTTGAGTTCCAAATTCTCTCCCTCCCTCATCACCCCCCTCATTGAGAAGGGAAGCAATTGGATTATACATGTGTAGTTAGAGCATAAACTTTTTTCAAGCTAATTTTTCATATGAGTATAATTCTTACTTTTTCCTTATTCTTACACACTTTCATGGAAATCGTTGGTGTTTTCTTTAACATGAATTTTCATTTGTAATTGTCTAATTCCATAAAGTTTTGGTAAATACTCATTACTCATCCTATAGTTTATTTTTTAAATTAATTAATTTTTAGTTTTCAACATTCGCTTCCATAAGATTGTGAGTTCTAAATTTTCACCCCCCTTCTCCTCCACAAGACAGCATGCATCCATGAAATAGGATCTACATTTATGTTCATACTAAAACATTTTCACATTAGCCATGTTGTAAAAACCAATGGGAGAAACTTTGAGGAAGAAGAAACCAAAAAAGAGAGAGGAAATAGTATAGAGCATGAGTTTTTTTTTTTTTTTTTTGCTTTTTGAAGGGCAATTGGGATTAAATGATTTGCCCAAGGTCACATGGCTAATTTTTGTGTTAAGTGTCTGAGGCCAGATTTGAACTCGGGTCCTCCTGACTCCAGGGCCAGTGCTCTATTCACTGTGCTACCTAGCCACCCTGCAGAGCATGAATCTTAAGGGAAAGAGATGATGGTTTATAATTTGTACCTCCTTAGTGTCTAGAAAAGGTCAGACACACAAGCAATATAATGTTGGTTGATTAATTTGTATTTTTGTTTTGCATTAAATACCCATTTTCTTCTTCACTTGTGGGGTTCCTTCTTTCCTTTCAGGAGAACAGGGGACTTTCCAGTAGTGGTGCAGCTTCTGGAATACAAGATAGAATTTGATGCTTTTCGGGGAATCTCGAGGTATCTGGGACATGAAAATGAAAACTTGATCACATCTGGTTTCTGTGGAGAACATAGAGCTACAATCCCTTCCTTTCTCTTTTTCAGTACTCCTTAAGCAAGTAATTATCAGGATGGAATCACTCAGTCATTCCATTGAATTTGTCCTGGATTGTAGTGATGTTTCATTGCTCTCTATTCCATTTTATTAGCATGAACTTCCTTCAGATCTTAGATGAAAATACTTTAATTAGGGACTGGGTTGTCATAACATGGTCAGAAATGCTATACTTCCTTCACATCCCACTTCTTCATCCACATACTTCCCAAGGCCCTTGGAACATTTATTTGAAGAAAATGTATTTGAAAGATTGCCCGACAGATGACTTTGAGAATCCCTAAAGTCATTGTTGTTGTCGTTTGCCCCTTGTTTTTGAAGAGAACCAGTGACGTCACAGGCTGATGCCTTGGCTAGAGCATGAATTGGATTTATGTGAGGCAGAGATGTGCAAAATCTTAAGCCTCCCTCTCACTTCCAGAGGGAGAGGGCTTCACATGCTTGGGATAGACATCCCCTTAACCCACCAACGGGTTTGAGGCCTCTTGGTTCCCCTCAACCTGGTGTTGTAGCCTGCCTGCCAAGATGGTTTCACCAGGGTGTGGCTGCTGCACATGCTACAGCTTCTTGGAACCACAGGTGAGAGTTGAGTGCCAGGTGAACACTAGAGGTGGGCCGTTGTGCCATTTTTAAACTAAGGCTTAGTAGAGATACAGAGCTGTGGAATAGGATCATGATCCATATGGATTGGCCATTGGAAAGGATTTCTTTTCTTAGTTTCTCATTATCCCCTGTCTGTGTCTGTCTACAAAATCGCCTATTGTGGTAGTGGATTTTTAAGTATTCTCACTTCGGTGATCTGGCTACAAAGTAGGACTGAAGTCTCTATGTACATCATTCAAACATATATAGTTTGTATTTAATAGGAAAGTTGTGTATTATTTAATGAGCAGATAAGTGGAACATTTGGTATTTTGCAAAACAAATAAAGATCTTTTGGCCTTTGTTAGAAAATATTCAGGTAGTAAAAAGGTGATTTCTTTTAGAGTATCAGATTTTAAGTATCCCATTTATGGACACATACTGTGTATTTCCTGTAAAGACCATCCTTTTCTCATATAACTTTTCACACTTTACTGCTCCTTTGAAATGGCCACAGCTTGCCAGCAGGATTAAATTAGTGCCTTTCCATTTGCAGGGTATAGGACAAGAAGGATAGTGTGGCGGGAGTACACTCTGGCCTTTATTTCTCTCAGGCTATTGAAGACTTTTTTTTTTCCCTTTTGGTGAAATGTGGAAAGAATGACAAGAGTAAAGTGGATTGTTTATCCCTAGAGGTGGTGGCATTCTCCGTAAAACATTTGTACTTAAGATTAGAATTTTGAGTTGTTTTTAGATTCACTAAAATTAAATCTTCATGTTTGTATACAAATGTGAACACACAATTCTTGATTTGCATTTTTTAAACCAACTATAAGGAATATCATACTTTGTCCTCAGGCTATTGGATGATGTTCTTTGGGCACCACTCCCTTAAGTGTCACATACAGCAAAGTGATGGTAACTCACTAAACCTGATTCTTTGTAGCCTAAATTGTCTCAGACAAAATTTTTTAAAGTTCTTTGGAAGAGTTTCGACGTGCTACTCACAGCTGTAACTGTTAGCTTTCTGTGACATGCTGTTCAAGGAAACCCTCCTTGATATAATTTCCTTAACAACAAAAGTGTGAAATCAAATGTGGTTACATAGGGAACATTCCCATCAGACCCCTTCGCACCAGTTCCATATCATAGGATCCCAGATAATGGCAAGGTATTAACCCCTTCCCCTCATTTAGCTTTTATATAGGCTTGCCAGGGAGGTGAGAAGCCACAGTAGTTGTGGAAACATAATCTTGATAATTTGTAGAGTATAGATAATGCAGACTTGTTTGCTTTAAAAATGGGCAGAGAGCACTAGAATGCTGCAGAGGCTATTAGTTCACTGATCTTCCTTACTGGAGTGCCACCCATAATCATTGTAAGTAGCAGCCATTCCACACCTTTTGAAAGGGAGAGGCAGAGACTGGAAGGAAGACAGTATTTCTGAAAGTGTGTCAAACCTACCACCTCGCCATAGCACTTTTGAATGAAGAGCTGAAGAAAGATTGTGTTTGCAGTCATAAGACAAATAGCAGATTCTGGATTTCTTTATTCTCCAATAAGTTTGACCATATATCTTGGTTTTAATTCTTATTTAAAGTTAAGGTGGGGGCGGCCAGGTAGCACAGTGAGTAAGAGCATTGGCTCCAGTGTTGAGAAGACCTGGAGATCGAATCCCGGGCTCAGAACACTTAGCACCCATCCAGAAACACCTGGCCATGTAACCTTGAGCCAGTTACTTAACCCCAATTGCTTAGGGGTGGCCAGGTGGCTCAGCGAGTAAGAGCACCGGCTCCAGTGTTGGGATGACATGGATCAAATCCGGGCTCAGATACTCAGCACCACACCCAGAAATAACTGGCCATGGAACCTTGAGCAAGTTACTTAACCCCAATTGCTTTAAAAAAAAAAAAAAGAAAAAAAAGTTAAGGTGGACGAACCCTAACTCTCTGAAGGTGGGGTCAGTCACTTCTCCTATTGCTGAGAAAGGGTTCTCGTACCTTAATGAAATACCTCTACATTGTGGTCCTTTACAGTGCAAACAAAGAACCATCAATCCCAGCAGCATTTGTGAGACTGTGGGTCAAGGCCATGTCTATTAGGATGAGAACAAAAGTGGGAGAGAGGTGTTAAAGTGTTGCTACCTCAGTGCTGGGAAGACTGTCATCTCAGCCCTTGGAAAGTTTCCAGTAGTTTAGAATTAAAACACTAGGAACCAGTTTATTTGCTTTTATTTAGTCAGTCCTTCCCTCCCTCTGCCTCCAGCCCCCCAGTAAAGTGTTAGCTAGTTTGCTACTGCATCTGAAAAATGTTTCTCATTTCAGTGATTTCCCATTTAATTGTAAAGATGATCCCCAACTGCTCCGTTAAACGTTTGTGTGTGTGTGTGTGTGTGTGTGCCTGCAATAAATCCCCTGTTCAGTGGTCTGCATTGTTTGATAGAGGGGATTTGGGCTATTTGTGAGCATATCCTTGTGTGCTTATAGAAGATAAGAAATTTTCTCCAACATAGCCAGTTGCCGATAGATAGCTAGGAGAATATGCATGATTTCCTTAACAGCAGGGACTCCTAAATAGAGAACATAATTAAAAGTAGAAAGGTCATTAGGATCTGACTTGACCTAAGTTTTAGGTTTATTTGACTACTTTTTTGTGTTTTATTAACACTTAAAAAAACAAAACAACAACATTATGGATACTTCCTGATACCTCCTGCTCCTTAGAAACCTTCCCTTGTAACAAAATAGTAGTTAAGTAAGACAAATCGATACATTATTCAGTTTGACAGTGGTATACCTCATTTTCCAATAGGGACATTCCCCACCCATAAACAACAAACAAGCAAAGCTTACCATCGGAAACCGGTCTGCCTGTCTGCCACATCTGATTTCCATGGTGCTATTGCCAGTAACCCTTCTAGAAGGAAGCAGTGTCATATCATCTATACTCTAGAATCAGTCTTCATCATTGTATTTAATCTGAGTGGTTTGTTTGTCTCTATGTTTAATTTCCATTGTAGTAGCGGTTGTTACATTGTTCTCTTAGGTCTGCTTTCTTTGTTCCCCATCTGTTCATACAGGCCTTTCTGTGTTTCTCTGAATTCCTCATGTTCATTTTTCCCTTGGTTCAGCAATTATACATCCATATACAGTTGTTCAACAACATTTTCCAAAAAATGGGCACTTTGTTTCCAGTTTTTTGTCACCATAAAAAATGCCACTATGAATAATTTGATTTATATATACCTTTTTTTTGTCTTTGATTTTCCTTCTTCCATATCCAGTAGTGTGATTGAGTCAAATGATACAGCTTAGTAACTTATATCTTAAATTCAGATTGCTTTCCAGAATGGATGGATCAATTCCTGATTCTGCCCTGCATTTGTGATGTAGGTGGTGTTTGTGACTTCTGTAAGCCCTCCACTATTATTTCCCTCCTTAACCATCTTTGTCAGTTTAACAGGTGAGAGGTGAAATCCCAAGAATTACTTTAATTTCATTTCTCTTATTAGTTATTTGAAGCATTTTTCCATACAGTTGTGATGGTTTGCATTTCTTCTTTTGAAAATTGTTCATATAATTTACACACTTATCTATTAGGGAATAGACTTTTGGTCTTAACATATTTACTGACTTAGGAATCTTGTTTTTCATTAGATGTGTTTGATATAAAGGCCCCCTCCCCCAAGACTTATCTTCTTCTTCTGGTTGTTCTGATTTAGTTTGTGCAAACACTTAATCTTTAATGACGGAAATGACTGATTTTATCTTGGGATCTCCTCTCCTTTTTTTTAAGGATTCTTCGCCCATCTGTAGAAGTGAACAAAATTGTTGGTGACCTGATATTCTATATTTAGGTTGAACATCTCTTCCATACTTGGTGTAAAACATTGATCTAAATCTATTTTCTGCTGAGTTACTTTCAGTTTGCTAACAGTTCTTGTTGAATTAGGGAGTTCTTCCCAAGTTTGGGTTCTTGGCTTTATCAAACACTGGGCTGATATGGATCTTTGATCTAGGTTTTGCTTTTCTAGTCTAGAGGCAGCCTTTTGCTGGAGCTGGAGTTCAAATCCAGGCTCAGATACTTCCTAACTGTGTGACCTTGGCAAGTCACTTCCCCTCCCCACTGCCTGCTTCAGTTTCCTCATCTGTAAAATAGGGATTATATCTCTCAGGGTTGTTGTGAGGACAAAATGAGATAATATATTTAAAGTACTTTGCAGAGCTTAAAGCACTGTGTAAATTATTATTAGTTTCTTCCACTCATCTACTTTTCTATTTTTTTAAACAAGTAGATTAATGATTTTTAATTGAGTACGTTACTGAGGGTTTTTTGGTTGTTCAGAATTGATTGCCAATTATCACACTATCCTAGTTTGATATTTCCCCCTAATCTGTCATATTTCATCATAGTTTCAAGTGGTAGCCGTGAACATACTGCATTTCACAAGTGACCGAACTGGGGATTTTTGTTGGAGTTAATATTCATTAGAAATACATACCACAGGGGCGGCCAGGTGGCTCAGCAAGTAAGAGCACAGGCTCCAGTGTCGGGATGACCTGGGGATCGAATCCAGGCTCCGACACTTAGCACCTACCCAGAAATAACTGGCCATGTAACCTTGAGCAAGTTACTTAACCCCAATTGCTCTAAAAAAAAAAAATACATACCACTGTTTGTGACCATGTTGCATTTTTAAACATTATTAAGGGTTGAGAATAGGGACTGGACTTAGAATTTCCAGTTAAGGAAACTTCTTTTACCAGTGCAGGTTTGTACCTTTTTGTAACTTACTGTTTTAGAGTTACCTAGAGCAAGACATAGACTGTGTGGGAGACAGGATTTGAACACAGGTCTTCCTGGCTCTGAGACTGACTCTCTGCTATGTCATGCTGCCGTCAGGGAGGCCAGGATTCTCGTCCTGCCTCGCTGGCCCTCTGTATGGCTTTGTGTGAGTCTCTCCGTCTCCATAGACACTACTGTACTTCATCTGTAAGATGAAATCTCCTCAGAGGTATATTCAGAGTGCCAGGTCAGCATGGGGCTTAACAGTTTCATCCTAATACCCTTCCATTTGGAGTACAGAATTAGACCTTGTTCTTTCTGCTCATGTATGTCTGCATTTTACTTTGGAGTCGTGGGTAGAGGGCTGGCCTTGGAAGTCAGGTGGACCTGTGTTCAAGTTTGGCTTCTGAAATGAACCAGCTTTGTGTCCCTGGCTAAGCTACTCACCCACTTACTGTTCTTTAAGGTCTCTCTTTAAGATCTGTTGGACCCTCTCAAATTGTAGAGAAGGATGACCTACATTGGTAGAGGCTGTTTTCTCTTTTGGGAGTTTCCTGTATCAGTGAAATCTCAGATCTAGTCCCTGCCTCTAACAAATTGATGAGAAGAATGTGGTACTGTGCAGATAAGACTTGAAGCAGGCATCAGTGGGAGTGTGTACCTTTGAATGGAGGGGAAATGTCAATCCTGGGTTGACTGATTTTTAGCTGTTTCCTTGAACTTGACTGTCATTGTTTTAGGGGCACTTCTCCTTTCCTCATCCCATGTCGCCTAACTTTAGGGGCCATTGTCTGTGGACTGCACGTGGGCTGAGCTAAGCATGGCCCTTAGACTTGAACCAGGAACATGACCCTTGGGTCATGGTTATAGTGATCATATTCTTCTGGGTGAAGAGGCCAAAGTCATATTATACAATTAAAGAACAGAAAATGCATGTGTTTATGTTGTAGTGGAAAGGGCATTGGCTCAGGAGGCAGAGGATCTGGGTTGCAACTCCTCTTCTAATACCAGACGATCTCTCAGAACCCAGTTTTCTCATCTTTGAAATGAGGGGGTTGGTGTAGAGGAGTCAAACATACAGGCCCTGTGTGATCTGCAATTCCCCTCCCCACCCCACTCCCTCACTCCCCCATGCAACCTAAACCTAGATTAAAATGTAATTAGAAAATATATGATAATATTTTAAAAATACATTAAAGCATAGATAATATTAATATGTGATTTTCAAGGTAACTATGTTGCCAGCAAGGCAGTTTAGTGACAACACCCCCCTCCCCAATTTTATTTGTGTTTAAAACCCTTGGTCTCAATGGCTTCTGAGGTTTCTTCTAGATCTGTATCTATGACTTTCTGTCCATGGTTACAAGAAATGTGTTTTTATAGTTGGCTGTGAGTCAACAGGCATTTATCAAGGGCTTATATCACTAGTGATACAAAAGAAAAAGAAACCATGGTTGCTGCCCTCAAGGAACTCACATTGTCATGGGGAAGACAGTCTGCAAAAGACCACATACATACAAGATACATATACACATACAGTAAATGAAATGAATCTTAGGAAGTAGGCACTGGGAGGAGAAGGGACTGTGAGCAGTATGGAAAAGGGCCTCAGATCAAAGGTGAGATTTGGAGCTGAGTCTTCAGGGAAGTTAGAGAACTGGGGTACATTCCAGGCATGGGGAGCAAGCAGCTGAGAGACCTGAAGTCAGAAAGGGGGAATGTCATGGTGGAAAACCAGTGTTGGCTTTCTTTGCCTTTAATACCAATGTCACTGTGTAGACATATGTAATATAGCTATATGTTAGAAACACAGCTCTTCAATGTTAGAATATAATACTGGCACCCAAAACCTCCAGTGAGAGTGAGTAGAGAATTGGTGTTCTGTTTATGAAAGATTGCTAAACTATCCTTTAAACTGGCAGCTTAGTGATCTAAGCTTACTACTCAGAGTGCCTTGGGCACCAACAATACTAGAACCCAATAATATAGCTCATGGAATGTATGAGCCTAATACTCAAGCTAAAGAATTGATAATAAGCCATTTTATACATATTCTATTGCAGAAGTTATAGCTGAGGGGCAGCTAGGTGGTGCAGTGAATAGAGCACTGGCCCTGGCGTCAGGAGGACCTGAGTTCAAATGGGGCCTTAGATACTTGACACACTGTGTGACCTTGGGCAAGTCACTTAACCCCAATTGCCCTGCCTTCCCCCTTTCAAAAAAAAAAAAAGAAGTTATAGCTGATCCAGCTGGTTTAGGCAACAGTGTTTGTGGCTGTAGTGATGGGGTGTGATATGCTCTTTTAACTCTGATTGTTGCCAAGGGCATTGAGAATGGCTTGATGAAGGATTTGCTCTCAGTGCTTATAGAGAAGACCAGGGGCTCATAGTGATTGAAAAAGAGGCAGGGCTTATTGAGATCAGTCACCCACACAGTGACTAGAGCTCCTATAGGTGAAGAAATCTGGTCAGCTTCCCATGTCACAAGGAGGGGTTTGTTGAGAATACAAGAGAGGGAAAGTCTAGAGGGAAGAACCTCACAGGCCAGCAGCCCTGGCATAGATCAGTCCTAGAAGAAGACTGATGCAGGAACAGAGGTGGTTGGCTACTGGAGAGTAAAAAACATGTTTCTTAAGTGTTTACTATGTGCTGAGCACTGTGCTAGCCCCTGGGGACAGAAAAAAATAATGAAACTGCCTCTATGCTCAAGGAGCTTGCTTTCTGTTGGAGGAGATAAATTGTATGTGTGCACATACCATACACACATGTTTATACAAAATAAATATGAGAATTTTTTTCTTTTTTTTTTTTTTAGGAAAGGAGCCACCCACCTACCAGCTGGAGCATCAGGAAAGGCTCATGAGGTCTTGCCCTTTGCTTTGAAGGCAGAGAGGGATTCTAAGAGCATAGGTGAGGAGAGGTTTCATTCCAGGGATGGGGAACAGCCAGGCCTAGATATGGGAGCCCTATGGAACCAACCATTGTGCTTACCTTAGTACAGGCCCCCATCCTGCTGCTATCTGCTTAAACAGTTGTAAAGCTTTCACTTCGCTTTGGCTATCAGAACCTTTCCTCAGATCTTCTTTCTGCTACAGCCAAAAGCATCTTTTTTAAACATCTAGTCATGTTGCTCTAATTCTCAAAGAACTTCTAAAATTTCCTATTGCAGGGGCAGCTATAGAAGTGGAATTCCCTCACCGTTCAGATTGGATTTTAATGTTACAAATGAGCACCACAGTAGGAGTTCTGTGTGACACACTGTACACTTAGCTAACTGATCACCACAAAGTTGGCCTATTTGGTTAGGGGAACGATGACCATGGTTTCAATTACTTGGGTTTTTTAAAGAGGCAATTAGGGTTAAGTGACTTGCCCAGGGTCACACAGCTAGTAAGTGTCTGAGACCAAAATGAAATTTGAACCCAGATCCTCTTGACTGGTGCTCTATCTACTGATATCTAGTTGCCACTGATTGTAGTTTTGAGAAATATCTCTGTAACTGAAGTATTTAATGCAGAAACATTGTAATCTCCCTGTGTTTAATAAATGTAATGTCCTAGATCTAGCCTTCAGAAGTAGAATGTTGGGCCTCTGTCTCATGTAGTCTATTTCTAAATCCCTGTCTTCCTCCCCCCCCCCCCAATCCTGTGCTTAGTGAGGTATGCCGTGCGTTGGTGACATTTGATGTAGTTCTCTTTTAAAGATGAGGTTATTGGTTTATTTGAATGTGTAGACATCAAATGACACATTCCACCTCTGGCTCTGCCCTCTTTCCCTTCCAGTGTGAGAACTTGACAGTAATGCCAGTAATATGCTCACAAATTCTCACTTGCACATGAGGTGAAAAATTGGGCTATAAAGTTAGGAAACAGTGTTATTTCCCTCTTGGGCAGTGTCTTTAAAGACATTGTTTTGATGGTGGTTTTTGTTTTGTTAATGAGTCAAATTCTAATTTTTTCCCTTTCTTTAACTTCCCCCTTTTGGAATCCTAAGGTCTATCTTTATATGATTGGAACTGCAAGGTGCTTTAATACAACATATATCCCATCCCTCCTGCATCTGTGAGAGAGCCAGAAGTTTTCTGGTGAATAGAGAAATACTCATGGAAGTGCTGGAAATACTCATATGCCTTCAGCACATCAGTGAAATTGAGTCACTGTTAATGATCCAGTACTTGAATGCCAGCATTTACATATACTGTGCTATGGTTAACAATGCAGGGCATAAAAGGAGCTGTAAGATCATTGGTCCTTGCCCGCCATGCTTCATTCATACCTCCATACTATATACCTGTGAAGAGTCATCTTTGAGTTACACTTAGAGCAGTGTTTGACTGGCTTGCTATTTGACCTCCTTTGATGCTTTTTTTGACCAGAAGTCTTTGTTTTCCCAAAAGCCACACTCTTCCTGAATGCCACATAGTAAACTGACCTGTGGAATAGGTAACGCTTGCTGTATATTGCTGTCTTCCTAAAGGGGGGTGAGGTCCCATCATGCTGTATGTCTGGTGCTAACTGTGACCTTTGATGGCATGCTGTCCAACTGATTCACTTCCTACTAGTTGATAACTTGGGCAGCTTGGTGTTACCAGGCCTGGGGTCAGGAAGACTCATCTCCCTGAGTTCAAATCTGGCCTCAAACACTTACTAGCTGTGTGACCCTGGGTGAGTAAGTCACTAAACCTTGTTTGCCTCAGTTTCTTCAGCTGTAAAATGAGCTGGAGGAGGAAATGGCAACTCACTCCAGTATCTCTGCCAAGAAATCCCCAAATGGGGCCATGAAGAGTCAGACACAACTAAACAACAGTTTATTATTCCTGGAAAAAATCAAGTTAGCTAATGGCTTCCCAGCCTATTTGTATAATTTTGGTCCATCAGACTACAGAGCTAAAAGGAGCTTAAAAAACACTTTTTGTTCTGTATTTGTAACACTAACAAGTACATTTCCATATTTAAAGAAGGACAAAAAAGGGGACTTCATATGAAATTAGATTTAGAGTGACATCTCACACCATATATTACAATAAACTCCAAATAGATACATGACCTAGATATGAAATACCATGCAAATTAGAGGAGAAGATGTTGCCTTTTACTCCTAGGAAGGGGGGAGAATTCTTTAACAAACCAAAGGCATAAGGAGTATTACAGAGGATTAAACAGGCAATTGTGACTACATACACTTGAAAAGCTCCTGCATAAACAAAACCGATAACAGTTAAAAATCAAAAGGGAAATAACTTGCAAAAAATCTGCAAGAGATTTCTCTGGCATCAGTCTCATTTCTAAAGTGTATAGAAAGTTGACTCACATATGCAAGATTAAGAACCATTCCTCAAGTAGATAAGTGATTAAAGGAGATAAACAGGATGAACAGGAGCCCCGAAAGGAAAGAAATCCAAACTGCCAACAACTGTATGAAAAACTATCTAAATTAGGAACCAGAAGAGAAATGCAAATTAAGCAAGATTGACAAAGATGACAAAAAGGGGACATGACCATTTTTGGACAGGCTTTCTACTATACTGTTGGTGGAGCAGTGAATTGGTTCAGCCATTCTCCAGTCATCCTTTACGCCTCATTTTCCTTCAACCACATATCCCATGAGCTGCTGTGTCTTTTGATTCTATCTCTGTAGCATCTTTGGCATCTGCTTTCTTCTCTGTGCTCAGTACTGTCACCCTCTCCACCCCCCCCCCAGGCTAGACTTTCATCAACCCTCTCCTCTGTTATTACAGTAGTCTCTAGTCAATCCTCCACACATCTTTCAGAGTAATATTACTGAAGAACAGAGCTCTTTCCTCATTTGAGAGTATGGAACCTATTTAGCCCTACATCGAAAAGTTGTATTAAACATGGTTTTCCAGTCAACTGCAAGTTAGGAACTGCAATATTCATAATATATTAATAGTATCTTCCATTTGCATACTTTTTCATTTTCAAAATATTGTCTATAAAATATCTTATTTGATTGTAGCAACAATCCTGTGCTCACGGGCAAATGAAAAATGTAAAAATGGAAACAATTTTGTGAGACTTGCCCAAGTTCCCATTAACAGTAAGTGGCAGAATGCTTCCTACTCTCTTGACCAGGAGTGGGGAACATGCAGCCTTGACGCCACAGGCTCTTGGCTCTTGGTTCAGGGTTCTTTCTATCACATTGTGCCAAAGGGGGTGTGAGGCTTTCAGAATTAAACATATTGACAGAAGCAGAGAGTGGCAAATGACAGAAGAGACGAAAAACTCTAAAATTCTGATATAAAAGTTAGCAAGAACTTGGTGTCATTTTGTGGCAAATAATTTTGAGGCAAATAACTTTATATAACTTATTCTGAAAATATTGCTGAATTTTGTAGCAGAGTACAGTGATTGGAGTACAACATATCAACGTTCTCTGAACTGACCAATATTTCATTTGGCTTGAGACCCCTGAGTAATTAAGAAAATCTTAAATTATTTGTACTACTCTCTGTTTTTAGACATGGAAGTAAGCAATATTTTATATTGTGATTTCTAATGAAATAGATGTTTTTTAAAAAAAAAAGTTAGATTCAGCTATCCAGAATTTTCTTATGGAATTCTTTGCTTCCTTTATAGTACTAAATAAACTAAGTGTTGCTGTAGTTACACACATGGATTAGTTTCACTAAAATATGTACCAGATAGTCCTAGGAATCTTAGCCTTAGTCAAGAGGCATATTAGTGAACACCATAGCTAGAATTAGGTTTAAAAGTTTTTCATTTTCTTTAAAAGAAAATTATACATGTACATATGTGTACTTCTATATAGAGATATATTTTTGTTTGTTTTTTTTAAGCAATTGGGGTTAAGTAACTTGCTCAAGGTTACACGGCCACTTATTTCTGGGTTTGGTGCTAAGTATCTAAGCCTGGATTTGATCCCCAGGTCATCCCGACACTGGAGCCGGTGTTCTTACTTGATGAGCCACCTGGCCGCCCCTGAGATATATGTTTTTTAATCAACAAAAATCTGCCTTCTTTCTCCTCCCCCTGCCCCAGAGAATGAAGGAAAAACAAAACCCTTTTTACAAACATGTACAGTCAAACCAAACAGATTTCCACATTGGCCATGTTCAGAATGTTTCTCATTCTGCCCTTTGAGTTCTTCACCCTTCTATCAGGAGGTGGGTAGCATATTTCATCATTAGTTTTTGGAATCAAGGTTGATCATTAAACTGATCAGAATTCCTAATTCTCTGAGTTGTTTGTCTTAACCATATTGTTGTCTTTGTATAAATTGTTCTCCTGGTTTCTATTTATTTCGCTCTCCATTAGCTCATAGTAATCTTCCCAGATTTCTCTGGTCCATCCCGTTCATCATTTCTTATAGGACAAGAGAATTCCATCCAATTTACTTGTTTAGCCAATTCCCAGCTGATGGGCACCCCATCAAATTCCCATATTTTGCTACATCAAAATGAGTTATAAATATTTTCTTATGTCCTTAAGGCTTGGGCTTTTTGAAATAATCTTTCCCTTAATGTTCTCTTTCATTAATTTTTCCTCTCCTTTCCCTGTTGAGTGAAATATATTTTTGTACCTAACTGTGTGGGTATTCGTTCCTTCTTTGACCAGCTCAGATGAGAATGAAGTTCAAGTATCAGACACTTGCCTGTCCCCTTATCTTGTTTATATAGATGTCTGTGAAAGCTGTTAAAGTTAGATAGTTTCCCCTAACCTTCCTTTTCTTTTCCCTCTTAGTGAATTTCTTTTCCTCTCCCTTTTCATTCTTTTAAGATTATCAGGATCATAAAGCACTCCCAGGAATTCTGGCTAACTCTATGCCCTTTGTGACTCCTGAGGATGATAGTATTTGTAGGAGACACATGTATCATCTCCTCATACTTCAGTGTAACCAGTTTATCCTTGTTTATTTAGTCCTTTATCATTTTTAGTTTGTTTGCCTTTTTGTGTTTCTCTTTATTTTTTAACCTTTTTATTTTTTTTTTAACTCCTCCACAGCTCTAGTCTTTTCACCAGGAATACTTGGAAATCCTTTATTTCATTAGAAGTCTGTGTCATTGTGGTCCCCCTTATTGTCCCTCCCCTTCCCCCCGCCCCCGAAAATTTAAATTGAGTTTTGCTGGGCAAGTAATTCTTGGCTGTAAGCCCGTATTCTTTGCCTTTTAGAATATAATATTTTGCTCTTTTGTAGTGGTGACTGCACAATCGTTTGTGATCCTGACTGACTCTGTGGTACTTGAATTTTAAAAGAGGTGACTGGTGTATTTCTTCTATTTCTACATTGTCCTTTGGTTCCAATAGATCTGGGCAGTTTTCTTTTAAGATTTCTTAAAATATGATGTGTAGGCTCTTGTTTTGGTTATGATGTTCAGGTAGTCCAATGAGTCATTTTTTTTCTCCTCAGTCTGTTTTCCAGTTCATTGTTTTTGCTATGAGATATTTTAGACTTCTATTTTTTTTTTCAGTCTTTTGACTTTATTTTAATAGCTCTCATTTCCTTTCTGTTTTTTTCCCCCTGGCATTTTCATTTCATTGAAAAAAATTTTTTAGACTTAAAAGTCTTGCTTCATCTCTTCTAAAAATTCTGGTTGAATTTGTGTCCAAGCTGTGATTTTCTTTAGTTGTGAATGTTTTGAACTTATTTTCCTCTTCTGGATTTGTGTCTTGAGCATCTCTGTAACCGTGACTGCTTTTTTATAATGGGATTCTTTCTTTGTTTGCTCATTCTCCCAGTGTACTTCTTGCTGATTTGGGGCTTGAGGATATTAGAGCCTGGACTTGATACTAGGGTAGGGCTCGTGCACTGATGTTGGGAAGATCTCAGGTGATCCTCTTGGTTATTGAGTGTCGTGTTATTCCAGGATCTCCAGGAAGGCTGAGGCTCAGGACATGCAATAATTCCATTGCTCCCAAAGCGATCTGATCCCAGACAAAGTCTGAGTGTTGCCCTTCTGGTCTGAGCCATGCAAATTCCTGACCTGGGTTTATGTTTGAGTAACAGACCACAGCTGGACTGAGCCACTGTCAGTCAGCTGGGAGGCTGTGCTTGTTCTGAGTGCCAGAGCTGAAGGCTCCCCTTTGTGCTGAGATTGCAGACTTCAGACTGGACTGGAGGTTACAGCTGATATCCTGCTCAGCTCCTGGGGTTTAAATCAGACTACTACTGCTTGATTCTAAACTTATTCTTCCCTTGTTACTCTCCTGAAATTCCCCTACCTGAAACTGCTGAGCTAGAGGCCTGTATCTCCTTGTCAGTTCCCCTAGATCTGTGAACTAAGTAGTGGGTAGCCAGACCACCAGTTCACAGCCAGCCTCGTCTTGGTATCCCATATAGGTCTGGGAGAAACCGGATATGGATCTGGGACCCCTCTTTGCCTCTCCCTAGGCGGGCCTGCACCACCACAGACCTTTCCACATGAGAATGAGTCCAACACATCTCTTACTAAAATCTCATAGCAAAACACAGCTCAGGCACAAGCTCATCCAGAATGTCTAGAAGAGATGAAGCAAGAGTTTCAAAGTTAAACAAGATTTCTGTCAATGAAAGGGAGATGTAGTCTGTCTCCTTTTGCTCACCGGAGCTAGACAAATGACTCCCTTTGACTTTTTCTTGAATCTCCCTGTCAGGGTTTGATCGGCTGGGTCTCTGGAGGAGAGCTTTTTTACTGCTTCCTACTATTCTGCTCTTTTAGCTGCTAAAGCCTCAAACTTTCACAGTTTTGTAGCTAAGTTAATTTTTTCTTTTACCGGCCATACTATGATTTTATTTAATTAGTTTTATTTTCCTTGTTTTCATTTTCTTCCTTAGATAACATTATTTGAAATCTTTTTTGATGTTAAATCTTTTTTCTTTTCTTTTTTTTTTCTTTTTGGAGGGGGGAGGGCAGTTGGGGTTAAGCGTCTTGCCCAAGGTCAGACTTTGAACTCAGGTTCTCCTGACTCCAGGGCAACTTGTGCTCTATTCACTGTGCCACCTGCCCCGCCCCTGTGTTAAATCTTTCAAGTGAATTTTTGTGCCAGTTTTATGTATAAAATTATGAAATATTGGAGTAGGAAGACCCTTATAAGTTAATCTAGGCTAACCCAATTTTAGAAATAAAACTGGAATCCAGAGGGTTTAAAAAAATGTCTTTTAAAATTAATTTTTTTAGTCAACACACATTTAGTTTCTCTTACTTCCACTCCATACCCTCCCTTCCCCAGCCCTCCAAAAACAACCCCTTGTAACAGATGTGTGTCATTAAGCAAAATGTGTGACACTATTGGTCATGTCCAAGAATATGTGAGTCCTGTATATTTAGTCCATCATCTCTCTCAGGTGGAAGGCAACATTTTTGATCCTTGGTTCCCTGGGATCATTGCATTGATCTGCATTTATAAGTCTTTCAGAATTAGTCTTTTTATGGTAGTGTTGTTATAGTATGAATTGTGGTTCTGGTTATTTTACTCTGCATCATTTCATACAAGTCTTCCCAGGCTTCTCTGAAATTATCTTTTTCATAATTTCTTATGGCATAAGAGTATTTCTTTGTATTTATGTACCATAATTTGTTCAGCCATTCCCCAATTAATGGGCAACGCCTTAGTTTTCAGTTCTTTGCCACCACAAAAAAGAACTGATAAGAATGTTTTTGTGCATGTGGATCTTTTTCCTTTCTGATCTCTTTAGGGGGATAGTCCTAGAGGTGGTGATACTGGACTGGAGGGGCTTGTTCATTTTAGTAATTTTGTGGGCATAATTTCAAATTGTTTTCCAGAATGCTTGGGACATACCAGTTCACAGCGCCACCAGCAGTACATTTTGACACTGGTTTTTCCTTTTTTGTCACCTTTGCTAATTTGCTGGGTGTGAGAATCTAAGTTGCTTTAATTTGATTTCTCTAATCATTAGTGATTTGGAGCATTAAAATACATTTTTATTGATATATTTTTCTTTTAAATCACCTGCATGTCCCCATTGTATCTTTCTTCCCACTCCCTCCCAGAGAGTTTGTGACTTGTCCAAGGTAATTATTAAGTGAATTAGAGGTAGCTTGCTTCTAGCAGAAAGTATGCCAGCCTTGTAGTGGAGAGACCTAGGTTTGAAAACTGCCTTGAACGCTTAGGAGCTTGTGTGACCAAAGGCAAATCACTTACCCTCTCTGAGCCTCAGTTTCTTCACCTAATAAATGGGATTATTGTAATGCTGTAATGAGATAATGTATATAAACTATTTTACAGACTTTAAGATGTTCTGTATGTCAGCTCTGGTGGTGATGATTTTTGTTATTTGAACCAAGACTATAATATAGGCTTCAGTGTTCAGTCCACATTCTGTTATAAACAGTTTAGTTAAGTAGACTGGAAACCAAACTTAGATGTTTTCTTACATTGTTAATCCATATCAGAACCTTTTTTAAACTAGTTTTAAACTAACCACTATTTCATTTGGTTTGAATTCTTCCCTTTCTTGGTATCCCTAGCTACATGATAAGATTTCCTTGGCAATGATCATATCCCATGAAATATCAATGAAGGTTAGGAGGTGATACTGCAAATATAGTGTTTCTTCAGCTGTTTGATGTCTTCAGAGTAGTGGGGGGGAATCTTTACAAGCATATATTACTTTCGTTAAGACTAATGGTTAGACTTTCCCCTTTTGTTTTAAAAGGTTAGTTTTGTGACTAAACTTAGTATTACAGTCAGTATTGAAAAAATGCCATATGCTCTGTTCATTTTAAAGACTTCATATTTTGCTCATAAAAAGAAAGTTTCAATTGATTTTAATAAAATGTCTCATAAAGTTGATAATTTCAAAAGTCAAAGTTAAATGGTGTGATAGGCAAGTGAAAAAAAATAAAAATTGAGTCATTGCATGTAATGTCATGTCCTTTTTAATAGCTTCGATTTGTTATAGGTTTTTTTCTTTAGATTCATCTCTTTGAATTATGTAGAATATTAACTAGTTTTCTTTTATTTAAGGGCATATCATTTGGCAGGGCTAGGTTACCCTTCCTAGGTAACTAACAGAAATATTAGATCACTGTTAAAAATAATTGGAGCCAAAAATCTTTTCTAAGGTACCTTGCCTAATTTTTCAGTGGTAGTTCTGGCACCAACTTTGGAGTGAAAAAAACCTTACATCTTGCCCAAATTGTCATGGTGTAATAGAGCCTGAGAATCTTAGGTCAAGAGGACCAACCAAGATTATTTTACAGATGATAAACTAAAACCCAAAAAGGTTAAATTCTTGCCCATTGCCACAGCTGGAAAACATCATTTAATGGACTTTTTACTTGTTGCCTTTTGTTCATACATCACAGTCACTTAATGGAAAAACTTTTGGCCTTGTTAAGACAAAAAGAACCAACATGACAAAGCATGAAGCTCTTTGCCCCTGTAATTGCACAGACCTGTGCCGGGTGTGTGTGTGTGTGTCTGTGTGTGTGTGTAGTCGTCTTTCATACTCTAGTCTCTGGGACCAATGTTTCTCCCCATTGGTTCTTTTCCTTTATATTCTTTTAGTTGTAGATACTGTTTTCCTCTTTTGCTTATTTCATTCAGTAGCAGTTCATGTAAGTCTCACCTTTCTCTAATTTTCTCATATGTTATTTCTTACTGCATGGTAATATTCCATTATGATAATATAGTACAGTTGGTTAGCCAGTCTCCATTTGGTGGGTAGATCCACTTTGTTTCCAGTTCTTTAATATTATGAACTTAATAGTCATCAACAAACACATTCAACAAAAAACGACAAATAGAATAGTATATGAAATTTGAACTTCTGTTACATAGTTTAAAAAAAAGATTTTATAGTAACAAAATTGCCCTGTTTCTGTTTCCTTTTGATTTAAATAATTTATATATTTTTGATGTTATTTTCTTCTTAAAAACATTGTTTATATCTCTAGCAAATGAAAATAATGTAACTAGATGGGCTGTTCTTTTATTATCCTACTGTGCCCTCTTTCAATTTCAGTCATCTCTTTCTCCTGGTATTTTACTCTGCCTATAAATGAATTTATGTTCGCTCCCTCCTCCCTGAAATGAAAAAAATGCCACCTTCCTTTGAATCTGCTGTAACCTTCAAACTATCGTCCTCTTTCTCTAGAAGGACTATACACTACACTTTGGGCTTCTATTTCCTTATCATTTCCTTTTTAACTCAAAGTAATATGTAGTCAGTTAGCTGGCACAGTGGGTAGAGCTTTGGACTTGGAGTCAAGAAAACCTGAGTTTGCATGTGGCCTCAGACACCTACTAGCTGTGTGACCTTGGACAAAGCATTCTATCTTCTGTCTTTCTCAGTTTCTTCATTTGTAAATAGGGATATAAATAGCATCTATCATCTAGGGTGGTTGTGAGGTTAAAAGGAGATGATAGCTGTGGAACATTTTGCCAGCCCTGAAATTCTGTATAAAGGCTAACTAGCTCCGTTGTAGTCTTCTGTAGATTGTAAACTTTTTGAGGCTAGAAATTGTGGCCGTTTTTTGTTTTGGTCTTTGTATCTCTACTGTCTAGCACAATACCCTGCAAATAGACAATAGATGCTTGTTGTTCAGTTGATTTCTTCTTTCCTGGTTATTTTTCTTCTTGCCTTCTAAGTATATTCATTGTTCTAATTTGGGAGTTCTTAATCCAAGGACTGTGGTTCCTCTCTGGATAAACTTTAGGAGGTTTATGAATTTGGATGGGAAAAATTTACATCTTTATTTTTACAACTCTCTAACTGAAATTGATCATATCCTTCGATTATGAATGTCGGAAACAAATATTCTGAGGAGGGTTTTCATAGGCTTCATTAGACTGCCAAAGGGCATGCACGACACAGAGAAATGTTGACCTCCTAATCTTGTCTCAGTTTTTCTCTTTTCTACCCATCTTCTCTGTCTTTATGGTTTCATCCATTCTGATGACATGTTAACACTTTTATTTGTATGACTCCTAAATCTGTCTCTCGGTCCTGTCTGCCCACCAGCATTCTTATCACACAGTTCCCATTTCTGTGGATAGTGTACTAGCGCCTTTAGTTCACCACATCCAAAGAGAGAATTCATCTCTCCCTCCTCCCAAGTCACTATTTACTTTAATGGGGCCACTGTTCTCCCAATCAGTTATGCATTTACAAAGTGGCTACTACCATGGGCCAGGCAAACACCTACTCTTAAAACCTCAGTTATCCCTCTTTTCTCACCTTCCCCTTCATGTCCCACCACTTCTCCCCAGCAATTTCTCCTACATCTCTGTCCCCTCATTGTCATCACCTTGGTTTAAGACCTCATTATCTTTTACTGAAACAATTGTAACAACAGTGGAGATGACCTTGTGTTGGAAAAAGCTTTGGATTTATATTCAAGTGTCCACCCTGCTGCTTAACTCTCTGGGTCTCGCTTCTTATTTGTTAACTGAAGGAGTTAAGACTAAATGCCCTCATTAAGGTTCCTTACAGCTGTGAAACTTATGCTCATCCTAACTGGATCTCTTAGGTGTCTAAGTCAGCACTTCATTCTGTCCTTAGCACTGCTGACAAAATCTTTCTGCTGAAAATCCTCAGTGGCCTACAGAATAAAACATGAACCTTGTGGCCAGCATTGGAGGTTTTCCCAGCTGCACTAAACCTGCCCTCCTAGCCTAATTTCGTGACACATCCTAGTCCTCGGGTGACTTTGTTATCTCACCCTTTGTACATGACATCAACAATGCCTGCAAACCATTTTCCTCTTCTCCTGACCCCACCCCTCCATACGCTTTGCCTTTAAACCAAGCTTGTGGCTGTCTTCTCTTAGCAGGTCTTCCTCCACGCTTCCCTTGAATCTCTCGTGCCACATTGTCAGACCCCTCCTGTGGACGTTGTCATTTTCCACCTTGTGTTATGAGCCTTTTGGGGGAAAGGGACGATGTGGAACTTTGTCAGAGATTGTATTTGTTACATTGTAATGTGCCTGATGGTGTTTAGTTAAATCAGTGCTCCACATCCAGTCCTGTTCTGTATTTCCTTTGTTTAAATAACTTCACAGTTGTCGTAGTGTTGCAGTCTTAATAGTGCAGTGTATGAAGGAGCCTCATTGCAATAATTAAGCTATTCTACTGAGTGAGTTAAAATAAAGAATTTGTTATTATGCTTATCTCTGCCTTTTACGTTCCAGAATGAATATATTTTAGGAGAGTGCTATTCACTTATTTCCATTGTTTCCATCTTCTGCATACGTCTCTTTGAAAACACAGGTTGGCTGGTGAGTTCTCTGTATCTCCCACATTGGTCTACTGAGATAATTCTAAAGAATAGCAGGCTTATCTTCAATGAATCCTTAAAATAACCATATAAACAAAACAGTAGTGATCTTCAAGGGGTTAAGTGATTTACCTAAGGTCAAACAGCTACTAAGTGGTAAAATTCAGCCTCTAAACCTAAGAGTTCAGAAGTGTGGTAGGCCATCGCTCTTTGAAGAACTTGGCTCCCTTTCTATCACAGTGGCTCAAATAAGTCAGACAAGGTTCTTTGCTTGTTGAAACAGTATTTGCCACTGTGGTGCTGAAATGGGAGATGGTCATAGAAGGACGACTGATGGGAGGTAGCTTTGTTATTTCTCTGACCCATTCGGGTTTTAGTGACAGATATCTGCACTGAAATGTCTTGTGGAGATAGTAATATTTAGGATTTGATTGAGGCTAATTCATTTCATATATTATTTGGTGGCATCTTGGAGCTACCATGTATATGGTTCCATTATAAGGTAACTCTTGTAAATTTCAGTATACTCCCCCTCCCCAACCCACTCCCTGCCCCCAGTGGAAAATTTTGATACTTCTTTCTTGCAAGTAGATCATTTCTTTTGGGTGATAGTTTACACATACATCTTATCACAGTTCACTGTCTTTTGTCAAAGTATGGGCCTTTTTTTCTTTTGGATGCTATACAATCATAGATTTAGAGCTAGTAGGGGTCTTAGGAATCATCTAGTCCAACTCCTTGATTTTACAGATGAGGAAACAAGCCTAGAGGACAGTTTCTTGCCCAAGGTCACAGAGACAAGTACAACTAGCCAGAGAATAAACAGTTAACAGCAACAGAAAACTGCTACCTTATTATGTACATTTATTTTACCTAAGACCATCATATTTTTGTAATAGTTTTTAGATGTAGTTTTAGACCCAATGTATATTAGAATCCAAAATAAATAATTGTAATGACATTAAGAGATCATTAGGGAAGACTACATCTAGCCAGGGGAAGGGACATTCATGCATCTGGTGATGGAAAAGATGAATTCTCATTGAAAAGTATATAATGTATGTAGATCTAGAACCACAAGGGACAGACCTCACAGGTTAGCTAGTCCATTTCCTTTCCTTGTTTTACAGGTGGGGAAACCAAGACCCAGGGAGGTTGTAGCTTTCCCAAGGTCACCTATATATTGTTAAAGGGAGGATTTGAACTCCAATCCTGTGACAGTACTGTACCAAACTGTATTCCTTAAAGGGCCAGAGGAAAGATTAAAACTCATTTCCCTGGTTATTTTGGCTTCAGTCTGCAAAGGAAATACCAGGTGACCGGGGGTTTGTAGTCTGTAGTGTATATGCCAGAGGTGGGAAGCAATTAATATTCATGCTAAGGTGTTAACAGGAAAATTATCAGTTATTGTCACTAAGGGAATAACTCGGAGATTAACAGCTGACAGTTGATAACTTTTTGTTATTCAGTTGTTTGTCATGTCAGATTCTTCTTGACCCTGTTTGGGGTTTTCTTGGCAAAGATCTGGAGTGGTTTGCCATTTCCTTCTCTAGCTCTTTTATACATGAGGAAACTGAGGCAAACAGGATGAAGTGACTTTCCCAGGGTCACACAGCTAGTTAAGTGTGTGAGGCCAGATTTGAACTCCTGAAGGTGAGTCTTTCCGACTCCACGGCTGGCACTATATCCCCTCTACCGCCTAGTTGCTCCTGTTGATAACTAACAGATACTTTATTTCAAAGTAATAAACATGTGGTAGAAAGTGCTACATCAATGTAAGGTGGTATTGCCATCGTAGAATACCATGATGTATTGGCAAGAACTCTGGGCAGAGAAACTAAAGGTCTGGGTTTGGGTTCTACCTTAACCACTAATTCACTGTGTGACCTTGGGCCTTGATACTTGTTTCATTTTTGCTCTTTTAACGATGATTTCAGAATTACAACTCTCTTCTTTCTGTTTTTCTTTTGCTAGGCTTAACTGCTGTTTAAATTGCATCAATGGAGCATTTTCAGGGAGCTTGGAAGACTATCAGTAATGGTTTTGGATTCAAAGATTCAGTCTTTGATGGCTCTGGCTGTATTTCTCCTACTCTTGTCCAGCAGTTTGGTTATCAACGCCGGGCATCAGATGATGGCAAACTTACAGATTCCTCCAAAACAAGTAATACCATCAGAGTATTCTTGCCAAACAAGCAAAGGACTGTGGTAAGTACACAGTGGCTACTCCCAGACTTTGAGATGTGATGTGGTTATGTGGAAGGTAAATGTTTTCATTCAAATACAGAGTTAGTCTATTACTCCATCTTAACTAACTAGATGACTTCCTATCTAAGCCTCAGGTTTTCCTCCTCTGGAAAATAGGAGTATTGGCCTAGCTGACCACCCTCCACAGGCCTTTGCAGCATCACCTTCCTTCTGGTCTCTTCCCTTTTACATTCCCATTGGTTCCCACACTTCTCTTCCTAGTGCTGTTGCCTTTGCCTCCTCCAAGCCAGAGCAGATGTTCGTTTCCTTGTTGTTTATATCGTAACTGTAGATCTTGGAGATCTTGGAGGGATCTCACAGATAGTGTAGTCCAACTCTCTCATTTTATAGATGGGGAAACTGAAGCCCAGTAACTTTACTTTTCAGCATTATCAGGCTTAGACAAATTGAGACAGAGTGTTTTAATAATTTAATAATAATAGTATTTTCTAAATTAATATATTATATATAATAAATATAAAGTGTTTTATAAATGTTAAAAATGCTTATAAATGTCAACTATTGTTATCATAGTCAGAATTGAAAAAAGGTCACATGGGGGCATGAGATGGAGCCAGGATTCAGACCTGGGGTTTTTGAATTTAGATCACACTACTAATAATCACAACATTGCTTTTGGACTTTAAAGTTTTATCAGATGCTTTCCCACAATAATCATGTAATAGAGGTCAAGAAAGTATTGTTAGGATTTTATGTGTAGGTATCCTGCAGAGAGTGAGGGAAATATTAAGTTACAGTTCCTGCCCTCAAGGAACTGGTAACAGAGAAATAAAATAGAAGAATACATGATCAAGTACAGATGATGTAGACAGTAATGGCTCAGGGTGAGGAGACAGTCATGGGAGTTAGAACTGATGTTTGCCTGGGAAGCAGATTTGTCTCATCTCTGGTTAGGAGATGAACCTATACAATGAGAATAGATCAGAACCTGAATCCTTATATTAAAAGACTCAATTCTGCTTGTGTACTAGATTGACTCGCATGGCAGATTAGATTAATGACATTATTTGGTCAGTTTCAAACCAAATTTGAAATTGTCCTGGCTTTCCAAAGGAAATCATCAAACTTTAAAGATGAGATATTGCTGGGAAGGGATACAGGATCATCAACAATCTTTTATAGACATGTAGTACATAGAAATCCTTTTCAACAATAAATAATTATGAGTGTATATTTAATTTTTATATTAAATACATGATTTTTAAAATAAGGCATTGTGTTCTATTCTAAAACCACCTATTTGTTTATAGGTTAATGTTCGAAATGGAATGACCTTGCATGATTGCCTTATGAAAGCTCTTAAAGTGAGAGGTCTCCAGCCAGAATGTTGTGCAGTTTTTAGGCTTCTCCATGAGCACAAAGGGTAAGACTCTTTAAATGCATAAGCAACTCAGCTGCTATGACCAAAAAGTACTTCCCAGTCACAAATAACTGCGATTCTTTCTGTAGTCAGTGAATATTTACCTCACTGCCGAACAGTATCTTCCCTCATTCAAAGCCTGCCAACAGTGACTCTCCTTGCCAGGTAGTTGGCTAAAGTAGCCAAGGGCAGTACCAGTTTAGACTATAAAATTATACACGCAAAATCTTGTGGAAAAGAATAGTTGATTATGAGCAGTATTGCCTTATAAAACAGAAGGATAGTAGAGGTAAAACAAGTTCAAAGAAAACTTTGGTGAGCGATGAGTAGTTGTCATCCCAAGAACACTGAAGGATGTAACTAAAAGGACCCACAGCAAACGAGAGAAATGGGACAATGACATTCTAGTTTTGAAGACTTTTTTTACTGCTTAGGACAGTTGGGCCCATGTAAGCTCATATGCTAGGAAGGTTAATATTAATATCCATCTTGATGCTTTTGTAGTAGGAACAGTAGGAGTACAGTGGATGAGAGTCGTTTGGGGGGTGGTACGTGATCGTAATGGAATGATAACTATGATGAACACAGAGAATCATGGAAAAATCTATATGAATTTAGGGAAAGTGAAGTAGAGCCAGGGAAATAATAGACCATGGAAACAGGAAAACTCACCACCACAAAAAAATTAAAAAAAAAAATGATGTAAAACTACAAAGGACAAGCATAGCCCCCAAGAAGAGATAGGAGGTATTTTTTTCTCTTGTTTGTTATAAGGGCTTGCTTTCTGGAGGGGAGAGTAATATAATGAGATACATAGGTCGTGGAACAATAAAGTATATGGATAAAAAGGAAAAAAAATGAACAGTGCAGCTGCCATCTTTAGATTGCTCCTTGAGGAAGGGGAAGCAGTACCACAGAAAACAAAGCTGGAAAAAGCAACTGTACTGGATCAGGTAAACCCAGAAGAGAGCCTTGCTGAGAGAGCATTGAGCGACCAACACTGAAAATGTCTGAAAGAACATAGTTTCCACCTTAAAGGCGGAAAGAATATGGTATGGTGTAGAATATACCATGGATACAAATGGTGTAGAAAAAGTCTTGACCCTTCTTACTCCTCCAACTTCCTGATGCATGTGCAAATAAAGAAAAAGAGTGTGAGAGCTGGCCCAGCCCATCTGCTTCACTGCCGTCTATGGACGGTGGAGGAGTCAGTCAGCATGGCCCATTTCTATGTGGACATTGACCAGAGTTGTGCTGGAAGGGCAGGCACACCTGGGTTGGCAACTTTTTCACTGTAAAGAGGGCCCACACGAGTGTGATTGCAGATCCATAAGCAATTAAAAAGAAAGCAAAGACTTTCAATTATGGGATTATTCCTAGGACATTATCTTGAAAAACACATGATAGTCTTTGTGAGATTGAATTTTGCTGAGTTGTCTTAACATATCCCTCTGTGGGACTTAATTTTTTTTCCCCCAATAATAATTTCTTATTATGCTTCAGAAATAGATGGCAACCTGTCAGGAAGGTGTTCTGAACTTCATAATACTGTCTATTAAAAGATAAATTTTCAAAGCTTTTCTAGCTTGGTAGAAAGACCTCCCAGAATTCAGGGTCATATCAGACCCTTTCTCGGGCAGGCCTTATCTTCAAGGATAAATTGGAAATTGTCTCTTATCTCTCTTTACCATTAGATTTGGGATAAGTAGCTAGCTGGGGGGGAGGGAGGGAAGATAAGCATCTATAAAAGCACCTGGCCTTGTGTTTAGCACTTTACAGATATTTTCTCATTTGATTATCAGAACAATCCTGAGAAGTAGGTGCTGGTTTTTTCCCCATTTTGTGGTTGAGGATACTGAGACAAACAGAGGTTAAGTGACTTACACAAGGTCACACAAATAGTAATTGTCTGAGGCTGGATTTGAACTCCAGCTTTCCTAATTGTAGACCTAGCTCTGCACTATGGAACACCCTTGTGCCCCCTAATTCTAGAGAATTAGACTGGGTAATTTAAAGTCACCTAGCGAGTAGGCAGTATGGTATAGACTAGAGGTTAAGGGCTTGGCCTTGGAATTATCAAGACTTGGTTTTAGGGGTGACTGGGTGGCTCAGTGAATAGAGCACTGGCCCTGGAGTCAGGAGGACCTGAGTTCAAACCCGGCCTCAGATACTTGACACACTAGCCGTGTGACCTTGGGCAAGTCACTTATTAACCCCAATTGCCCTACAAAAAGAAAAAAAAAAGGCTTGGTTTTAGATCCCACCTTTGGCACATCCTAGCTTTTGTGACATGGCAAATTAGAAATCATTAGCATAGGGCCATAACCTCTTTCCATTGTGGCAAAAAATGAAATTTGTGTTTCAAAATGACAGCATTTTCATTAATATCAGGCATACATGTATAATCTGTCCCTAGTATGGATAATGTAATTTTATTTTGATACATTTTAAAATTCCTTTTAGGAAAAAAACACGTTTAGATTGGAATACTGATGCTGCCTCTTTGGTGGGAGAAGAACTTCAAGTAGATTTCCTGGATCATGTTCCCCTCACAACACACAATTTTGTAAGTTTCTTTTCCTTTTATCCTTGTATGTTTTTGCATTTTTAGATTCATAAGTTTAGAATTTCACATTCTAATAGCACTGTTGAATCAGAAGCTATGGTTTATTACAGCTTGTAATGCAATGCTATTCAGACAAAAATATCTTTTAAAAATTCTTGTTATGGATTTCCTATATTCTAGATACTTTAGCTTTGGGGGGTGGGGGAAGGGTGCAATATGTAGAAATTAGTCATCTGACTTTTTAAAATTTACTAATTGTTTGATGTAGTATACAATGTTTTGTCCCCCATCTTCATCTCCTAGGCTAGAAAAACTTTCCTGAAGCTTGCCTTCTGTGATATTTGTCAGAAGTTCCTGCTGAATGGATTTCGATGTCAGACGTGTGGCTACAAGTTTCACGAGCACTGTAGCACTAAGGTCCCCACTATGTGTGTGGATTGGAGTAATATCAGACAGCTCTTGTAAGAGTTCTCCTTTTCTTAAACTGTATTGAATGGTATATGGGGGACGTAAACAGTGTCCTTTACGGGGCTTACTAGGCTTCTGTAATGAACACATCTGGGCTTCAGGCATATTAATAACAATGCTGTAGATGTGAGGGCCAGAACTAGCATTCTGAGAGCTGCAGGTACATGCGAAGCAAGCGCCTACCACCAGGAGATTCTTGACATGTTCACTTAAGTAAAACAACTGAACATATACATACACAATAGGAAACTTTTGGAGGTTGCGTAGCATTGGATTTAAAAGAATAGTTGAAAATGAACCCTCAGATACATCTCTGAGATGTGGCAGAGAATTGGAGACATTCACATAACTGGGTAGTGTAGACATCAGCAGGAACAGGACTTGCCCAAATGATTTTCTTTTCTGGATGAGAATTGATCATTACTGACCTTTGTAGTCACACAGTGAACACATATCTATTCCTTGGGTGCCTGTTGAGCTTTCATCCCATGACATTTATGTTCCTTTGAGTAGATTGAAAAATAAAGAATGCTGCCTCAAATAAGAAGCTGGAAGTCCTTATCTTAGACCATGAAAATGGCATTGTTCATGTGTACATAAGTGTATATGTGTCTCTTTTGTTCAACAGTGCTTTTATTCCAATCTGTCCTATTATTTAAAATTTTGGGGGCTCAGTTTGGTTGATGGAAAAGTCTTAACAAGAACTAAATGAAAACTTTTTTACTTGTGTTTTTATTTTTAAAATAACTTTTAAAGTTTTGTTTACTTTTAGTTTTCAACATTTACACTTACTGTGTTTTTAAAAAAGTGATATTTAGATGAAAAGATAAAATCAGTTATTAAAATCTATACATCTAGACTGGACCAAATGTAAACACAGGCATTGTGTCGTAGTGACCAGACTGTTATTTCTCCAAAGCCCTAACTTGATTTTAGTTACAAGCTTGATGTCCTTTGGCTAATGATCTCTCTCTGCATTAGGATTACCCATTAGTTGTCCCTGGATTCAGACGTGTGGTGTGCATCGGCAGATTACTAACACTCACTTCCTGATTGTCTAGCACATCACAGGAGTGCTGCACGTGCCCCACTTGGCAGAAGTTTTAAATGATGGTGTGAAACCTGAGTGTGGCTGGGTCATTTGGGGGTTTATAGAGATATCAGATCAGATGGAAAGTGCTCATTCTGTACATTGCAGTAATAACCAAACCTTTCTTTATCCAACTTCATTTAGATTATTCCCAAATTCCAGTGTTGGTGATAGTGGCGTACCAGCACTACCTCCCCTAACAATGCGTCGGATGCGAGAGTCTGTTTCCCAGATCCCCATTAGGTAAATCACTTTTTTCTTTTTTTTCCCCTAAACTCAGCTTTACTTTATTTTAACTTTCAAATTCTCTCCCTCCCCGACCCACTGAGAAGGCAAGAAAAATAAAGCCCATTGCAAATCTGAACAGTCATACAAAATTAATTTCTACATTAACCATGTCCCAAAAAAAGCCAAGAAAAAGAAAGAGGAAAAAAGTGCTCGAATCTGCTCGCCATGAGTCCAGCACTTCTCTACCTGGTGGGGGATAGCATGTCTCATCATTAGTTCTTTGGAATTATGGTTAGTCAGTTACTAAGTATCTGAAAGTTGGCCATCTTTACAACAGTGCTGTTACTGTACAAAGGACTCTCCTTGTTCTGCTCACTTCACATTGCAGCAGTTTGGACAGGTTTTCCCAAAGCCGTCTTCCATCATTTCTTATGGCACAGAAGTATTCCATTACATGAATATACTACAACTTGTTCATCCATTCTCCTGTTAATGAGCATCCCTCAGTTTCCAGTTTTGCCAACAAAAAAAGAGCTGCTATAAATAATTTCTTTATATATGGGTCCTTTTCTTCTTCCTTCGATATCTTTGGGGTATAAACTTGTTGGTGGTATTGCTGGGTCAAAGGGTATGCACAGCTTACTAACCTTTTGGGCAATAGTTCCAAATTGTTCTCCAGAATGCAGCTCTGCAAACAGTGCATTAGCATCCCCGTTTCCCTTAGCCCTTCCAACATTTGTCATTTTCCTTTTCTTTTGGTCATCTTAGCCAATCTTAATGGATGTGAGGTGGTGCCTCTGAGTTGTTTTAATTTGCATTCCTCTAGTTATCAGTGATTTAGAGCATTTTTCATATGGCTGTTTTTTCCCCTTAAAAGTGCTTAATCATATCTTTTTATCATTTATCAATTTGGGCATGGTTCTTATTCTTGCAAATTTGATAAATGAGACTTTCATCAGAGAATTTTCTGAAAAGATTTTCTTTCCCAACTTCCTCCCCCTGCCCCATTTCAACTGTATTGTTTTTGTTAGTACAAAATCTTATTTAATTTCATGTAACCAAATTTATACATTTTGCCTCCTGTGAACCTCTCAGTCTTTTGTTTGGTCATGAATTCTTCCCCATTCATAGATATAACAGGTGATTTCTTTCGTGTTCCACTAATTTGCTTATGATATGATATCACCCTTTATGTCTAAATCATGTACTCATTTTGAGCTTATCTTTTTTTCCTTTTTTTTTTGGAGGGCAGTTGGGGTTAAGTGACTTGCCCAAGGTCACACGGCTAGTTTTTGTGTTAAGTATCTGAGGCCGGATTTGAACTCAGGTCCTCCTGACTCCAGGGCCGATGCTCTACTCACTGTGCCACCTAGCCATCCCTAAGCTTATCTTGATATATGGTGTGAGATGTTAGTCCATGCTTGGTTTCTGTCAGACTGCTTTCCAGTTTTCCCAACATTTGTCGTCAAGAAGTGAGTTCTTGTCTCGGGATCTGGGATCTTTGAGTGTCCATTTGCTTCTATATGTTATGTATATGTTCCACTGATGAACCTGTCTGTTTCTTAGCCAATACCAGATTGTTTTAGCAATTACAACTTTGTAGTATAGTTTGAGATTTGGTACTGCCAGTGCCCTTTCCCATTTTTTTCATCGATTCCTTCGATATTTTTTACCCTTTTCTCCGGATGAATGTTATTACTATTTTTTTTAGTTCTATAAACTAATTCTTTGGTAGTTTGGTATGGCGCTGAATAAGTGAATTAATTTGGATAGTGTTGCCATTTTTATTATATTGGTTCAGCTTACCCATGAGTAATGAACATATCTCCGGTTATATAGATTTGTCTTTATTTGTGTGAAGAATGTTTTGTAATTGTGTTAATGTAGTTCTTTTGTGAGTCTTGGCAGGTCCACTCCCAAGTATCTTACACCATCTAGAGTTATTTTAAATGGAATTTCTCTACCATAAATCACTTTCTATAGCACTAAGTACATTTATTCATACTCCATGTTAATCATATGGAAGGGAATCCTGCCAGAACATGGGTATGCCTGAAATAGAAAAGTGAAAGACAATGAATTTTAGAGTAAAATCACGTACACTCTATTTACTGCATACAGTTGCCGTTACCTCCCTTGGGTTCCTTTGGATGGAGACACTCATAATGTGTACACATTTCTTCAGTGCTTCAGGGTTTATAAAACACTTAGGTTGCAGCCGTAACTCAGGTAACAGAAGCAGGTTTTCTGCATTTTACAGCAGACACATCTCTATTCCAAGCCCACCCTTGTTTCTACTATCCAAAGACGTAGTTCTTGGGGTTCTACTTTATTGGCCTTGTGGGAGTCTTGAAAATCAAATCAAGTTCTTTAAGACACAGATACTTAACGTAATTAAGAGTTCATCTGTAAAACTACCTAAAATTAGTGCAGAATATGAAGCATCCCAAAATAGTAGAAGAATTAATTTTTTTTCTTTTTGGAGGGGGGAAGGCAGGGAAGTTGGGGTTAAGTGACTTGCCCAAGGTCACACGGCTAGTAAGTGTTAAGTGTCTGAGGCTGAATTTGAACTCAGGTCCTCCTGACTCCAGGGTCGGTGCTCTATTCACTGCACCACCTAGCTGCCCTGAGTGATTTTTTTTAAAGGTTGAAAATGTTTAGGGTCATATTTTATGCATAAACTTAAGCTAATTCACTTTTCTAAATTATTATTCATCATGACATTCCTTTAAGTTTGTACCCCTGTTATAAAGTTGGAGAGATGATCTGGTCTTGTGCCCAGCAGATTGGAGGAGTCTCAGGTAGACTCAGAAGCATGGCCTGCTTTTGCCACGCCTCTCCTCTGCTCAGAGTACTTGGCACTTGTGGATATTTCTTTTGGTGTTATGATGCTATAATTTTTACAGGGAAAATTTCTGGGTGCCAGGAAGTTGTACTCAGAATGTGTTTGAGTATATCAGAGTACTTCTCATCTGTGCAGTGTCTTAAATAAACTCTGGTTCAGAATGGAATTGTTTTTAAGAAACAGAAGCAAAATGCCTTTTTTTTTTTTCATTTGACTCTAATCAAGAGAGCTGTTGTTTTTGAAAACCATTCCTTTTGACATGGCACCGGTCAACCAAACCCTTAAATTGAGGGTCCAGGCCCTCAGATGGCATAATTTGAATAATTTGGAGTGTTTAGGTAATTAATTTCTCCATGAACAAAGGGCAGCTTCCCTTAAGGAAACTTTGAGTTCTTTTTATCTTTTATGATTACTATGTTTGACGGGATTTATTTTATTACTGTGAACAGCACACAAAGTAATCCCTTAGAGCAACTAATGAAAATTACAGAAAATTACATTTTATGAAAACTGTTGGAGGTTCAGAAAGTGGTTATTTTTAAGGGGTCTGACAACTGATTTCACAATTTTTAATCCCAATTGAGAAGCTGTTTTAGCAGTTAATTTAAGGTGAAAGCTTTTTGGGAGGAGGGGAGTTAAAAGTTAAATAATGCCTAATGCCTTAACCTTTTTTCTGAACATGCTAGGCAGGTCTTACCTCTTACCAACTGTCAAAATCTTCGGTAAAGCCCTTTAATTTAGCCTCTAAATTAAAATGGGCAAGCTTCAACTAGCTAAATAGGTTGGTGAATACTTCTGTCTCCTAAAGATGCTTTAGCATAATCTATTAATCAGTAGAAATGATTTATTTAAGAGGAAGCATTATTATTATTATCATTATATGAACTCGACTGTTCTTAGGATTTAATAGCATTTCAATAGGCTAGTACTTGAAAATTTTTCTTACTAAAATGATGGAAAGTTTTGCTAAAGAAACTAAGCTTTACCATTTATAGGAGTGATATAAAATCTTGTTGCAGTTTGTCTCCAAACATCTTTATGCGGAAAGCAATGCAAATGTATTTTACGTATGGCAAAGTTTAAAGATTACTGAGCCTCTTTTTCCTCCTTGCTAGTTCCCAGCACAGGTATTCCACACCCCACGCCTTCACGTTCAGCACATCGCCACCGTCCTCGGAGGGCTCCCTTTCCCAGAGGCAGAGGTCTACATCTACCCCAAATGTCCACATGGTCAGCACCACCATGCCAGTGGATAGTCGGATTATAGAGGTAATGGGACTACTTGTAATAAAAATTGCTTAGCACTAATCTCAAATATGAAGAGATTATCATTGTTGGATTTCAGACTAGAAATATCATAATGGTTTCTAATTTCCCTTTATGTCTGAAGCTTCCCTGCTTCCTTTATAACATCTTTTGCCCGGCTGAGTAATGTGTGTGGGAATGTTGGGATAGAGGCATCAGAGAAATGCTCAGAGAAATCCTAGTGTGAACCTTTCTCTTCCAGCCTTGCGCAGGTACTGAACTAGCGCATTAATGGTAAGGAATGCTGGTGTTTTGGCCTTCTGTGTAGGGGATGAGGGAAGGGCCAGCTCTCTGCAAGGCATGAAGGTGACTCTAGTCTTAAAAGTCTGGGAACAAGTTGCAGGATTTGAGGGATCATGTTTGGGGAGGGCTTCTGCACTAAGTGCCTGGAGCTTGGCTGCCAACTGCTTTTCCTTTTCTCGCCTTCCTGGTGGGGTGTTTTTGTTTCCTTTTCTTTCTAGTTCCTCTTTCATAGCAAATTGCAAACACTCAAATGCTCCCTGTGTTCTTTCTTCTTTATTTCTCATTGCTTTGGACTAGAATAGCAGCCTGAACCCTTCTCCCAGGGCGTGGTGCAGACGGTCATGTTTGAGGGCAAGAGTAGGTATTCTTCTTCATGCCTTTGCTTTCTTGTGATTAACAGGACTGTTCAGACTCTGCCACACAGCATAGGACTGAGGCAGGACAGTATTTGAACTCAGTGAATTTCTTGCCACACTAGTTTCCACAACTTCTAACATTCCTCTGGGCACTTGAAAGGCAACCTGCTGTAGGGAATGTCTGTGCTGTCTTGTTAATTTGTTTGTTTAATTTCACATATTTCAAATCTTATTTTTTTCCTTTTACTTGAAACTCTAATTCTTCTCTGATTGGCTTCTATAGCATGCATACATTTTTGTATCTCATTTATAAGCTGTATATGTCTTTTCATTGATAGTTTGGTTGCTGCTTTATTTTTGTCAGTCAACACCAGAAAACTCTTGGCAAGCACGAGCCATTTAAATGGCAGTGTATTCATTCTAGCCTCCAGATAACTACCTTCAGGATCATTTGCCCCACCAGCTGTTGTTGCTAGTAACTTAAAGGGAAAGCTAAGTTCTTGTGCCAGTCTAATAAAATGTTTGGCTCCAAACTTGGGATGTGCTCGTTTGAATGATTCTGACATAGAGGTTTTTCCTCTAAGCAGGTTTAGTAATAAAGGAAAATTTCAAAGGAGGAACATTCAAGTATTTCTGTTTTAATAAATGACTAGCATAATAATCTTAATCATCCCTGTTCTGGGGACTCAAGTTCATTTTCTCCTTTTTTCTAGATATTTATAATTTTCCTAGTGCATGTTATGTTTTACTTAAATTTTAGTATTTATAATTCCTTTTAATTGACAGGTTCTGAGAGGAGAAAGTAGTGAAACCTTGGGGAGTGCCTGCTGGCTTAAGACAAAGCCATGTGTGTAGGGTGAGGAAAGGAAGGCAGTGAAGTAAGACTCATTTTAGCATGTAGGAAATCTTTCCTCTAGTGACATGCTTTATTTAGTTAATGAAAATGATTAGATTGGTTTTGTAGTGGGCTCACCTGTTAAGAGAGCAGGAAGTAGGTAATAGGGCTGAGATTGGGACACAGTTCAAGTCTCAGGATATCTCAAAGCATTTAAAGAAATAGTTTGCTAAGAGAGCTTGAGAAACCCAAGAGTATAAAAATAGCTTTGGTTTTGGTGTTAAGATTGTATAGAGATGCTCATTTGTCCTTATATAATTTTTTCTTGCCAAAAATCTGAATAATTTTAAGCATTTTATATATTTTTATAACTACTTACTATTGTAATTACTTACACATATGAAATAGAAATGTTTTGTTATCAACAGTGGGTATTCTCAAGGAGAAAATAGAGTCATTTTATTATAGAGAATGAGATGGAAATGTAGCTTGTGTTATCCTGCAAATTGAGATTTTTGTTCTTTAGTTCTGAATACTAACCAAGCAAGCCTTCAAAAGAAGGTCTGGAATGTACATAAAGCCACTCCATGAGGTCTTTTATTTAAGATGGAATTCTGGTGGCAATTGGACCTTGTTCCTCAGCTGGGAGGAGGCTTCCTGGTACAGTGGGAAGACGACTGGACTAGAAGGCAGGAGAACTGTTCTCTAGGCCAGACTGCCACTCTGAGACCAAGGCCCAGGCACTTCTCTGCATGCAGTCACTATCTACTTTCAAACCTATATTTGGACTCACTCCATGTCTACATGGAGTTAGATTTGTCAGTAATGGTTTTGCATTGTGATCCGTGTTTCACTGAACCCAACAAAATGAAGACTAAAAAGAAAATTAGGATCTGACTAAAGAAAAGGCCATCTCACTCAGCTAATATTTCAGCAGTCTTTTGCTGAGGGGAAAACAGGGGATGGTTTCCTATAGTTAGCAAATTAATGTAAACCATTTTATTCCTTGGAGTAAAATTCTTGCAGGGTATTGTTGGTCACGTTTGTTTTCTTTAGTTGAAAGAGAATCAGTCAGGTTATGTTTTTTAATTTCTGAACTCTAGATATTTCACAGTCCTTTTTCCATTTTGGCATATCCTCCCTTCCCTGCCCCTTTCTGTTCTAAGGTAAAAGCTAATCATTTTTTTTTTCTGTTTTAGGATGCAATTCGAAGTCACAGTGAATCAGGTACTTGTATGTCCTCAAATAAACAGTAGCAATGTTTTCTTTTAATCACTCTGGATTGCCTATTGGCTCATGTGTGTCCTGATTGCCTTTGTCTTTTTGTGTTAAGCCTCACCTTCAGCTCTGTCCAGTAGTCCAAACAACCTGAGTCCAACTGGCTGGTCTCAGTCCAAAACCCCTATTCCAGCACACAGAGAAAGAGCCCCGGGATCCGGTACACAAGAGAAAAATAAAATTGTAAGTATGGGCAGCTTGATTTATTGTTGCAAAACAGTGAAGGATACCATATTTATTAAGTGCTTACTGTGTGCCCAGCACTGGGGATAAAAACTGAAGAAAGCCAGATGGTCTTTGTCTCTAAGGGGCTTATGTTTTTATGAGGGGAAAGGCACATAAAGGGGAGGTGGAAATCTGGCATGGGTAGGGAATGGCCAGGAAGTGACAGCACTGCCTGGGCCGAGAAAAGCAAGGGGAAATCCTAACCTGTCTGAGTCCAGGGAGGTCTCGGGATCCGAGGCCAGGGTTATGGTAGGAAGGGGAGGAAGCCAGAATTGAGTACAGGTGTCTGAGCACAGACTATAAAAGAGAAAGCCAGCAGTTTAATTTGAAGGCTTTTATAATGTATGTTGGGGAGACTTAAATTTCAGTGTTTGACATTTGTTTTTGCACACTAGTGTTCAGAAACAAGATGTATGCTGGTGGTCATCTGTGGGTTTATTTGCCCATGTTATATTCTGACATATTTACTTGTTGCAGAGGCCACGTGGACAGAGAGATTCAAGTTATTACTGGGAAATAGAAGCCAGTGAAGTCATGCTATCAACCAGAATAGGATCGGGTTCATTTGGGACAGTGTACAAGGGTAAATGGCACGGTGAGTATGAACCAAGCTGTTTATTTCAAATTTCATTCCTTTGAAACTGTGTTTTTAGCCTGTGGGAATATTATAAAAGAAAGGCTAAGGAGGTCAGACACAGAATTCGGTGCCAAATTTAGATTTTTACACAGTAGTTACCTTCCCTAGGAGCAGGTGGAGCAGGCAGCACCCTCTAACAGCATTTGAAAACGGGAGATGGGACAGGGACATTAAAAACAACCATCCTTTTGTAAATGTTCATATTTCCAAAGCCTTAAAGGTCTAACATCAAGGGCAGATAAAAGCTGATTTTGTATTTTCCAGTTACATGTGTCATGGTGGAGGTTCATTGCCTCTAACTGACAGATGTACAGAGGATATAATTTTCAGATTTTACTTTGAGGTGAAAAACATTTTTTTGATGAGAATTGTTGTTCAGAGTAATGGCTATAAGTCATTATAAAAAGGCTATATTGGGTTCAATGTGCTGTGCATAAGAATGCAGGGAAGGGCTACATTTTAGATTAGTATCCATCTGAAAAAAGTAAAATAAGCTTTGCTCCTAAAAGGGGGTCAATTTCAGTAATCTGGAAAATTTGGAAAAGCACCTTCATTCCACCTATTCCAGATAAGTGAAATGTTCAACTGTAATTTAAATTTAAATTTCAAATTCCAATTGGAATAATGAGACCAAAGACAAAATATAAATACAAGCTTAAATTCACCCCAGTATCCTTGTTTAAAAGTCTGATAACCAATAGTAAGAAATCATAACTTATTTGTATGGTATTAGATTCCAGTAATAGGTGACCATACTATTAAATAGTGGTCCAGTGTAAGTCTTAAATCTAATAAGATTTAGTTTTCATAATGAATAATTAATCACTTTATGAACTATCTTACACAAATATTTTTTTAAATTCCATTAAACTTGCTGTATTTATGATGCCAAAAGCACAAATGGGGCTTCTGCTACATCCTGCTGAGGCGAGTATTCAGTACAATTTTAGGAGATGATGCTGAGAATGCAGGAGTCTGTTAATATGAGGGACAAGGAGCTGTATGGCTAAGCTAGGCTTGTAACTTGTGTATTTGTTGTGAGAATTAAAAAGACCTCCAAAGGAGCTGGGAGAGTGTTCTTTATGTTGAGACTTCGGGGTTGGGTGGTTTCACTGTGTTTTCCTTTGCCCAGCCCAGCTTCAAATCTTCCTACACTTTAGGAGGCATGCTTCATGAGTTGTGTTCCCCTCCGACCCTTCTCCAAAGTGGGTGCCATTCTGGCAGTGACCTTCTCCAGACTTAGCTGCCCTCATCTTACTGCTCTTCAGAGGCAGAGTCGATACTTTAGGCCTTTTCAGGTGGTAGGAGCTGCCAGGGCCTTAGCTCACTGTCCTAGCCCAAGGTCTCCAGGACCATAGTAAACATGGGTGCACTTTCGTAGAGGGGGAAGATTTTATGACTTTTAAAATGATAAAGGGGAAAGCTCTTGTTCAGTTTTACTCTGGCTGCTATTATTTTTATTAACAAGTAATAACATCACCTCACATTTGTACATGTACACATATTTTCCTTACAAGAAAACTGGGGCACTCAGAACAGTAGTTATTGGCCCTGTTTTCTGGGACAGTGAACAAGCTCAGGGAAATGAAGAGACTTTTTGTGGGTACATAGCCAGAGGCAGGTCTCCTGTGCCCAACTTTTAACTCCATGCCCACTGGGCTTTCTAGTGATCCCATGTACTAATAGGGAATGCTTCTAGCATTTGACTCAAGGCTTCGTTTTTTTGCCTTCTCAGTGGGGGAGGGAGAGAATTTGGTACTGAAAATAAAATGGAATTGAATTTTTAAAAAATAACAAGAATTAGATTCCAGGATTAAGACAAACAGAACAGTAGACTTTTGCAGCAACCCAAGGATTCTGCAAGTACTTTACATGTATGAAATAATTGACTGTTTCTTATGCCAATTTCATTCTTCCTTCTTGGGTTATGAAAATGGAAAACAGCAGCTCCAAGAACAAAGTCTTGCCTATAATAGGTATTAAGGAAGTATTTATTGACTAGTTGACTCAGATTAATTTCAGAGAGCTTTGAATCGTGACTTTGCAAATTTTAGTTTGTACCATTTGTAAAAAAGCAGTTGCTACTACTTTTTATCATTTTTTAAGGACGTTTTCCTTTTTAGGGGAATTTGACTATATTTAATGAAGAAATTCTTTAGACACAAAACTTTGCTGTCCCAAAAGGAATGTAAAATGTTGGTTTCTTCAAAACATAAAAGTTCCCATGAGCTGAAAGGCCTTAAAGTTTTCCAAAGGCTTCCCTCTCTCCCCACCCCAGTGTATCCACAAAGAACACATATTTGCATTGCACTTATAAATACACAGTGTATGATGGCAGGTGACTTACTGTGTACTCAGAACTATGCAAGGGGTATAAAGATGTTTGACTTTTTCTGTCCTTGCAAAGCTTAATATAGTAGGGGAAACAGGACACTGCTCCCTCCCCCCAATCATATAAGATTAGCAGTGTGTACATCAGTAACAGTACTCTGGGAGCTCACAGACCCTGAGGAATGGTTGGGTGGTTGGTGGAGAGTTCAAGAAGGGCACACAGAGAAAGAGGAATGCACCTTAAGAGGAGAAGGACAAAGCGTTATTTAGTGCTTACTATGTGGGAAGCACTGTAGAAGTGCCAAGAATACAAAGAGAGACAAAAGCATATCCCCTGCCCTCAAACAAGCGAACGACTAGACACATAGAAGAGACAGTGAATGGAAAGAAGGCCATCTAAGAGGAGAAAGGCTTCCTACCGAAGGAAGTGAGTGAGTGAGTGGAGCGTGTGAAGATGAGCTAAGTGTGATTGGGTGGGGAGGGGCCAAGTGATGCAAGGCTTCAGACGCCAAACAGGGATTTCACACTGGGTCTTGGAAATGGTAGGAAGCTGTTGGTATTTATGGAGTGAAGAGGGCCACACAATCAGAAATGAGACTTAAGAAAATCACTCACAAGAACCATCTGTAGCAGAGCCTGTATTGTGGTGACCGCCTCCGTAGATGGAAGTTCCCTGCTCTGTCACGTGGATGACAACGTGAAGTAAAAAGCATTCCTTTTTGTCGTGTTGACTTTAAGTTAATTTGCAGGAGACGTTGCTGTGAAGATATTAAAGGTCATTGATCCAACCCCAGAACAGTTTCAGGCTTTCAGGAACGAAGTGGCCGTCTTAAGGTGAGCAGAGAAGTTCTGTTGTCTCGTTTCAGAGACCCTTCTGCCAAATGTGTGTGATTCGTTCTGTGAAAATGTTCCACAGGTTAATTGTTTTAGTGAGTACACAGTACTTCCTTACAGTAGTTCAAACTTAGGCCCCGTCAGAGGTCTGTTGAGAAGCCTTTCTGGCCCCTGTCCCCCAGACTGCCTCTCCTCTTACACTTACCTTGGCCACACCCTTCTCCTCTCCCCCAACTGCACCCTGCTGTGATCTACACAGTCCAGCAGGAGTATAAATGGATGCTTTCCCCTTCCCTCCAGTGAACACAGAGCTCTTTGGGGGTAAGGACTGTGTTGTTTTTATCCCTGTACCCCTTGTAGTAAATGTTGAAATGTCCTATCTTTCATTTTACACATCAGGAATGAGAAACCTAGAGAGCTTCACTGATTTGCCCAAGGTCAGAGAGGTCATTAGGCAGAGAGATGATTCTTAGGGTGAAGCTTTCTAATTAGACTACCCTGCCTCAACCGCTTTGATACTGTGGCTTTGTATTCCCTAAAGTCTGTCAATAATCTCCTTTGTTTTGATGTTACCTTCATAAAGATAATGGGAATTTTTTTCCTCTATTTTTCTTCAGAAAAACCAGGCATGTTAACATTCTGTTGTTCATGGGCTATATGACTAAAGATAACCTGGCAATTGTGACACAGTGGTGTGAGGGGAGCAGTCTTTATAAACACCTCCATGTCCAGGAGACCAAATTTCAGATGTTCCAGCTTATCGACATTGCCCGGCAGACAGCACAAGGGATGGAGTAAGTGCTTTAGGAGACTAAATATTGACTTATTCAAAATATTCCTGTTTTTGAAAAAACATTTAATATGTATTAATGCTTAGAGTTTACTTATATGTTACATGTAATATGTACAAATAAAATCTGTATCTAAGGACTTTGTGTGAATAGGCTGAAAACCAGCCTCAAGGTTAAAATAAGTTACAGCAAATGAAACCTCCAGAGATTAGCATCCCCCATCATTGATATGTTTTCCAACACTCTCACCCAGTCGCTGTGCCTTATTCTACCCCTGGCTGTCAGAAAGACTCTCTGAGGGGGGCTTTTGGGAAGCCCAGTGCTCCCACTACATGGGTGCTGAGGAAGGCTGCTTGAGTTTTTTTTGGCCCCTGTGGTCAGTGATGACAGAAACTCCCTATTTCTGTAGCTTGTCACAAGCCTTAGAGCGGGTTCTCCTCATGACAGCCCTGGGGGCAGCAGAATATGTGCTGTCTTGACTGTAAAGGTTTGCTTAGAAGGGTGGAGGGACTCGCCCAGTGCCTTGTAGGCTTTGGAGCCTGGGTTCAGTCCTGATTCCAAGTTGAGCCTTTCACCCAGCAGTATCTCCCCTTTCCTAGTTCAGGGCAAAAGGTCTGCTGGACCCTAAGAGCAGGTTTAGTTAGTCATGCTTTGGTCACAGTTGACTGTAATGATAATTTTGTCCAGAAAGATAAAAAAACTTTGGGCATTTCTGAGGTATGGAAACATACATAAGGAAATTGTTACCAAACAAGAAAAGGCAGAGAAGCTCCAAGTTGGAAGAGAGAAATCCACTAGGGTGGTTTTTAGAACAGACCAAGTGTTTGTTGAGGCAGCAACATATGTTTGATTGGCTCCCCACAGGAAAACAGACACACAACGTCTCAGTGACATTGGCCTTACATGTTGACCATCCTTGGACTTCAGTTTTCTCATTCTTAAAATGAGGGGATTGAATTGACCCTTGAGTTAAGCCTCAATGTTCTAGATCTGTGATCATCCTAGGATTATGGCATGATCTTCTATAGTGAAGCTAGATAAAACTCTGCTTTTTTATTGCTTGTTTTTATTTTGGAGAAACTGTAGTGGTGAGACTTTGGGTTTGGGATTCTTTTTGATGTCCATTATACAATAAAGAATTTCCTGACCAAGTAGATAGAAATATCCATCATCTCTGGGCATTATGGTGAATAAAAGAAGATGGCCCTTCAGGTCCTTTGGCACTCCAACCGTCTTTTGCTGCCTGGCTTAATGTTTCAATGACCTTGCTGTGCTGACCAGTTCTTTACCCTAGAACTGTACTCTGACACCATTTGGTGCCAGATGGGGATGTCGCAAACCCTAAGTGAATTAATTGGGTTATTGAAGCCTCGGAAAGACCTCCTTGTAAAGTCACTTCAGAGATACAACGACCCTGCTTCCTTGTTTGCACTTTGGAGCTTTTGCTTTCTGCGGTAATCTGGAAATGCCACCTGATTCTGTACCACATGTAGGATGAACATATTTTTACAAGCTTTTTTTTTCTTTTACAGTTATTTACATGCAAAGAACATCATCCACAGAGACATGAAATCAAATAGTATCCTTTAATTATGTAGTTTCATGTGATTAATTATGGAAGGTTCTGTGATTAAGAAGATCCAAGTAGAGGTGGCTAGGTGGCACAGTGAATAGAGCTCTGGCTCTGATGTCAGGAGGACCTGAGTTCAAATCAGGCCTCAGACATTTAACACAAAAAAACTAGCTGTGTGACCTTGGGTAAGTCACTTAACCCCAATTACCCTCCAAAAAGCAAAAAAAAAAAAGGAAGAAGATCCAAGTATACTTTGTCATTTCTCCATGGAGCTAGAAGTCGTCTTCATACAACTGAGGAATGACTATGCAATATAAGGCCAGACATTTGTCGTCTTAGTTCTTCATGTAGATTTGCCATAGAATTAGTCTATAAAACATCACTTTCTCATCATGGTTGCTTTTAATTTTTTAAATATATATTTTATTGATATCTTGTTTTTAAATCACCTACATTTGGCATACATAGCCCCATAGAACCATGCCTTATTAAAAAAAAAAGAAATAGCAAACCACCAGTACATCCAGAAAATCCTGTGTCTTCCACATTCATAGGTCCCCACTTCCAAAAAGAATCAGGTGATGCTTTCTCATCTCTTTCTGGCTAACCTTGATCATTTTAATTTTTTAAAATGAATTTTTACTGTTATATTGTTTTAACATCCCTTTGTGTAGTGGGAAACAAGGTTCTGCAAAACTAAACCATATAGCAGAAAAAGTGTTACATGATGGTTAGTATCTCCCATAAGGTCTCTGTACATCTGCAAAGGAGCAAGGGAAGGGAGCTTCTCCTTTCTCTTCTTTAGGGTCAAGCTTGGTCATTATCATTTCATGGCATTCAATTTCAGTTGCTTTGTTATTGTGTTTTATGTTACATTATTATAGTTGTGTATATTGTTTTCCTGGATCTGCTTACTTCCTTTGGTATCTGTTCATGTGATGATAATAATAATAATAATAGCGATGATTATGATGATAGCTAGCATTTTGTATAGTGCTGTGTTCCAGATGCTGTGCTAAGCCCTTTACAAATACTGTCTCATTTGATCCTCACAACAATCCTGGTAGGTAGGTACTATTATCCCCATTTTACAGATGAGGAAACCAAGGAAAACAGGGGTCAGGTGACTTGCCTAGGGTCACAGAGCTAGTGTCTGAGGCTAGATTGGAACTCAGGTATTCCTGACTCCCAAGCCCAGTGCTCTGTGCACCATAGTGCCCTCTAGCTACACCAAAAAAGGTCATATGTAAATTTTGTCATGATTCTATCTTGTCATTACATCCACTAATATTCATAACATTTCTGGTACAGCAGTTTGTTTAGCCGTTTCCTTACAGGCATCTGCTTTGTTTCTGTTTAAGTAACCCATGAGTTTCATTTATTTTAATTTAGTGGACATTTATTAAGGGCTGTCTGTGTATAGAGTACTTCACTAGGCACCAGGGAAGATGTAAAGATCAAACATTTCCTGTTTTCATGGAGCCTAAAATCTTACAGGTAGAGACAACACAAGAGATTATAAACATCTGAAATATTAACTGCATTGGGCTCTGTTTTTATTTAAAGCCCAAGGTAGGAAGATCATGTCTTCACTGGAGGGATCACAGAAATCTTCTTGGAGGAAATGGCATTTAATCTGAGTTTTAAACATTGGGAGAATATTCCAAAGAACAGGACAGCATGAGCAAAAGTATGGAGGTCAGAAAGTGCAGGATGGGTAACCATCCATTTTTGTTGGAGCATAGGATTCATTATACAGAATATGATTTTTGTACAAATAAAATGAAAATTATTTCATGTAATAGAGCAAATAAAATGAAGGTGTTTGAGAAAAAAGTTGGAAGTATTTTGGGAATCCATTGGAAGATAAGGCTCAGGAGTTATACAAATTCTTCTCCTCCATGAAAAATCTGAAGGACTTCCAAGGAACTGCTTTTGCTACCCTAAAAAGCCAGGCCTAAAATAGGCCTATCCAATAGAAATTACCATGAATTCTCAAAGTCTTCCAATGGGAAAAATATAACAAAGATGCCATTTGAAGATAGTAAGTCCTGCATAGTTCAAGTACTTTTTAACTTTTACATTCTGTACTTTTGGAAGAAAGACACAAATGACACCCTCTTCCCCCAAAAAAGATGGTATCGTGGATTCAGCTAAAAATAGCAATTTCCAAAATGTAACTTAGGGTCAGTGTACGTTCAGTCTAGTCTACAATGGAATTGGTTTTTTAGGACATCGTTGCTATGCCTGGCCAAGCCTTTGGTTTGATTTAACTCCATCTCTGCTCTCTGATGACATGAGGGTTCTGAGGAGACCCTTATGTCATCTCCTTCTTTTAGAACATACACAGTTGGGGCAGCTAGGTGGCGCAGTGAGTAAAAGCGCTGGCCCTGGAGGCAGGAGGACCCGAGTTCGGTTCCAGCCTCAGACACTTAACACCCACACACAAAAAACTAGCCGTGTGACCTTGGGCAAGTCACTTAACCCCAGTTGCCCCCCAAAAGACCATACACAGTTGCTCTTTGTGTAGTCTCTTCTTGTTGCTCACTCGTGTCTGTATTTTTACATTCCCCGACTCTTGGACTTCTGGTCTCTCGTGAAGGGACGCTCAGAGGGCCTCTGTTTGGTTTAAGCTCAGTTTTTCCCCAGTAAGATTATGCTCAGTTCTCCATGGTAAGTTATTCCTGGTCATAAGCTTTTATCTTTTATCCTTTGGAATATCACATTCCTACAGTACAGCTGCTGAATCTTATGTGATCCTGTGATGTGATAAAGCAGTGGGAAGTGAGCAGAAAAGAACAAGGGCACCGATAACCCCTATTTTGACAAATGATAGTCCAAGATGCAGAATAAGATGCATTTTTGGATATAGCTAATATGGGATTATTTTTTCCTTGGCTGCTTTTTTTTTTTGTTAGAAGGGTTTTATTTTTTGCCTGGTAGGGAGCAGGGGAGGTAGGATGGGGGGAAATGCTTGATAATTGGGAAAAAAATATATAAATTATGTACCCACTTTTTGAGGGTCTTTGAAAATGAGAAAGGAATAGGTAAATTTTTTTCTCGTTTGCAGAAGTTTTTACGGAATTTGTAAGTGTATTTTTAAAGAGTTTTATTGATGTTTTTTGTTTTTATACCACATTAATTTCAAAATCTATTACCACTTCACTCCCTAGTCAGACTGCCTTTTCTTTGTTTAAAAAGCCAGCTCTGCATCAGCAGTTGACCCATCAGCCTGTGCTTGACAGCATCTGTCCCGCTCCTCCCTGTCTCCGGTAAAGGTGAGGAGGCACATCTTCTGATTTCTTTTTTGGGAACAAACCCAGTGGCTCCCATGGCAGAGCTTGCAGATTCATGTTGTTGTTCTTTCCATCTCTGTTGTTAGCACTGTGCAGATTGTATTCCTGGTTTATTCATTCTGCATTCCTTTGTCTTCCGTTCTTTGGCCACACAAAAGTGCTGTTCATATACTTTGGTGTATGCAGGACCTTTCTGTATTTTATTTCTAGTAGTGTGGTCTCTGGATGAAAGGGCATGGAAATTTTTATCACTTTTTATCATAATTCCAAATAGCTTTTCCAGAATGAATGGACAAATTTATAGCTCATATGACCAGTCTGTTAGTGTGCCTCACTTCCCACACCACCTCCACCATTATCTATTTCCATCTTTTCCCATTTTTTGCCAGTTTTCTGGATGTGAAGTGAAATCTCAGTTGTTTCAATTTGCATTTTCCTTATTAGTGATTTAGAGCAATCTTTCATTTGCTTGTTAATATATTGAAATTCTTTTGAGAAGTTTGCTCACAGGTTTTGACCAGTTATCTTTTGGGGAATGGCTTTTGGTATTATATATTTGGGTTAAAGCTACCTATTTATCTTGGATATTTATAGATTTATCAGACATAGTTGATACAAAGATTTTTTTCCCTCAATTAAAAACTTTTGGTTGTGTTTTTCTCCCCTTTGCTTTATTTTTCTCTGGTTTAGGTATTAGCATAATATTTTACTTGTGAAAGGAATTTTGTAAAGTCATTTCTTTCTCACTTATTCAGAATAGTTTGTCACATAGGTATTAATTGCTTTTTATATTTGCTAGAATTCACCTATTAAGATCCACCTGAGCTAAGGCTTTTTTTTTTTCCTTTATGGCTTACTCAGTTTTTACTTTTTTGAGACTTCCTTGTTTAACATCTCTATATCACAGTCTGTTAATTTGAACATTAAAAAAAATTGCTCTAGGTAATTATTTCCCTTAAATTCCTGGTTTTGTTAGTACATAATTTTATTTAGTAGACCTTGATAATTCTTTTTGTTCTGTTGTGAATTCACATTGTTAATTTTTTATTTTGGTAATTTTCTTTTTCTTTTTAAAATCAAGTTAGCTGAAAGTTTATCAGTTTTGTTAGGTAAAGGCACTAGAAATCTTTTTTGTTTTCTATTTTTTCTTTCTCTAATTTTCAAAATGTATCATTTCTTTGGGCTTCTTTTAGGTTAGTTGGATAAATAATTTTTTAAAAATGCATCTTCAGTTCATTAATCTTCCTTTTTCTACTTAATGTATATTTTTTTTCAGAGGGGGAAAGGCAGGGCAGTTGGGGTTAAGTGAACTTGCCCAAGGTCACACAGCTAGTCAGTATCAAGTGTCTGAAGCTGGATTTGAACTCAGGTCCTCCAGACTCCAGTGCCGGTGCTCTATTCACTGCACCATCTAGCTGTCCCTACTTAATATATTTTCAAAGGACAGCCAACCATGACATAATAGATAAAGAGCCAGAGTCAGTAAGACCTGACAAATAGTGACTATGTAAACCTGATGTTTTCAAATCTATTATTCCCCTAAGAATTCCTTTCAGCTGTGTCCAAAAAATGTCAGCATGTTGTGTTATTATTCTCTTTGACGTATTTGTAATTCTTTGTTTTCCTTTTTGATCCATTCATTCTTCAGGATATCACTGTAAGCCTGTCTCTTTTCCTTCCTACATTACTATTTTTATCAGATTATGGGCTGTTAAGGGTCTAAAGGTTTTTAAGAATGTGTTTAACACTTTGGCCTTTTTATGTTTTTTTTGTACTTTGTTGAGTATATTTTCATAAACTAGTCTCCAGTAGTTCTCATTCACACAGTTACAGCAGTACTCAAATTCGAATGGAAATGAGGCCACTAATCTGGACATAAGGATCCCTGAAGGCCTCATCTTGATGGTTTTAAATTGTAATGTTATCCATATTGTATTTTTATTTGTTCAGTATTTCGCAGTTACATTTGCACTTGGGAGGGTTTGACACATCTGGTGTATATCTGATAGAGTGAAGTACAGGTGCTGTTTCTTTTTTTAAAGCACTTGATTTGGTAGATCAAATGCAGCCTTAACTTAAGGACTTTCTTCCGATTTTGTGTATCTTGTGAATATGTTAAGAACATAGGAGGTTCCTTGATAGAAGTAACAAGAGAAAGTTGTGTTCTCTGATCATCAGTATGAATGAAGCAAGGCAGAAAACAGTTAGATTCACCAAAGGTGTTTGGCAGTTGAGCTCCTTCAGGTCACTCCTGTTTACAGATGACTCAGGAATTCTATCAAGCCCTGGGAAATAACAGAGCCTCCTTATTGAGACCCACACCTACTCAAAAAAGCTTAGCCTACAAATTCCTCCAGGAAGAGTCAGGTGCATGAATTCATCCCTTCCAGACTCTAATCTGAATTTGGCCAGACAGCTTATTGAGCTGATCCATCATTACATCCATCTCATACAGTAGAGATAATGGCCACTATGATGGCACCAGAATTGGATGGAGTACATGAGAGCATTGCATTTGGGAAATCTTAACAGCATGACCTCACACTATTCCCTGAAACGTATCAGATAGAAATACCACTCTTCTGCCACGTCTCTGAATCGTGGCCCAACATTATCTCTAAAGAATCAGGAGAGAAGATCTAGAGGGCAGGGAAAGGACACACAGAGAAGCCATGGATCTCTCTCATAACAACAATGCTACAAAGACCAAGCAAGGATGGCTCACTGTGGCAGGCCACTAATAAACTTCCTGCCTTAGGCATAGTATGGCTTGGAGGCTTGAATTGAATCACCTATGGAGTTTTTCAGAAGATGAGACTTGTAGGGTGAGGATGGGTGTCGTGAGGTGGAAAGGGATGCAAAGGCAGGAAGGTAGGATGTCCAGGGTATGTTGAAGAAGGGCTTTCCAAAACTCACATTGAGGAGAATAGTTAAGGAACGTAGTTTTTATTGGTACTCCTTGTACAATTTCATAGTTTCAGTCCTCTAATGTAGTACATAGTTTTCTGGAGATGATAAAGCAAAAGAAAAAAATTCTACACTCTGTGGCCAACCTGGTAATGAGCTTCTCCAAACTAAACTAGACAACACCACCACTGAGGCCCATAGTAACCTGCCCTCCCTCCACTCACATCACTTTTTAGAACCCCAGATCAACTTCATACTTCAGCTACAGCATTAGTTGTAGAAAAATATACGTACAAATTATGTGTATTGTGTGTTTAGGAAAGCTAGGTGGTGCAGTGGAGAGTGCCAGGCCGGGAGTCAGGAAGCTTCCTCCTGAGTTCAAATCTGGCCTCAGCCATTTACTACCTGTGTGATCCAGGGCAAGTCACTTAACCCTGTTTGCCTCAGTTTCCTCATCTGTAAAATGAGCTGGAGAAGGAAGTGGCAAACCACTCCAGTATCTTTGCCAAGAAAACCCCAAATGGAGTCACAAAGAGTCAGACACAACTCAGCAGCAAATGTGTTTAAGACTGCCTGTTTATATGATACAAACTGAGACAGAGCAAATGAACTAGCTTTAAAAACAGGAAAATCATAAGTGACAAAAAGAAATAGGAGTTAAACCTAATTTGCTTGGCTCCAGAGAGCAAAATTAGGGTCAGCTAGTAGAGATTTCATTTAGTGTAAGGGAGTGGGCTCCTCAGTAAGGCAGTGAATTCCTTATTGAAAGTATTCTAAGAAGTCTGAATTACTTGGAGAGATCATAGTGGGGGATTTATTATGCACTGGGCAGATTACTACACCCTATGGTTCAGTTCAAGTTTTGTGATTTTTTTTAATGGATTCCTTAACACATTATTAGATATATTTCTTCATGAAGGTCTGACAGTGAAAATAGGAGACTTTGGTTTGGCGACAGTAAAATCTAGATGGAGTGGTTCTCAACAAGTGGAACAGCCAACAGGTTCCGTTCTCTGGATGGTAAGGAAATAATCTACATTTAAATTTAGCTTTCTTATTCATAATCAAATGTGAGCTCCTAGCCCTAAATATCATAGTTTAAGGCACATATTAAATCAAGCACTTTATAGAAGAAATAAAGCCTTTTAATTCTACTTTTTTTGCGACAAATAACACTTATCCTCTGTGGGTGGGGGTGGAGCCTCTTGGAAGATGCACATTATCCATGAACTCCTGGTATCCATTCTCCCAGCTTCCCTATCTGGCTTTCTATCCGTGCATCTATTCTCCCAAGTATGAGTGAGTAAACACTGTTATTATTCCCTACCCTACTTCCCCACGCCCTCCCTCCCCCAAGATAGCTCCTATTGGTAAGGGAGTCTAGAAAAGCACACCTTCAGCCTTCTCTCATAATTTGTGGAAACTAAGTCTATTTTCTGGATATTTTAAAGCAGAAATGGTTTCTAACATAATCTAGTCCCTCAGCCCTCCCCACATAATGTTTATAGAAAGTGATTGATACTTTTTCAGGCTCCAGAAGTTATCCGCATGCAGGACAATAATCCGTTCAGCTTTCAGTCAGATGTCTATTCCTATGGCATTGTGCTGTATGAACTGATGACAGGGGAGCTACCATATTCACATATCAACAACCGAGATCAGGTGAGTGCACAGTAGTAAAGTCTATTCAAACAGTTGACTTGAGATGGCAGCCCATATTTCATGAAATAAAAGGTAACCTGGTGCAATAACACTTTCCTATCTTTTCTTCATTTAGATTATATTTATGGTTGGTCGAGGGTATGCATCTCCAGATCTCAGTAAGCTATACAAGAACTGCCCCAAAGCCATGAAGAGGCTTGTAGCAGACTGTGTGAAGAAAGTTAAGGAAGAAAGACCTCTTTTTCCACAGGTGTGAACTCCTCAGAGGCTTGAGTACCACTTGGGTTTATGTCTATTAAGCCTGCTGTAGGGCCCAAGGGTTGACCCCCAGAAAATGAGAGATTGGAAAGGACCTCCCTCGTCTTTCCTCCCTATTAGTCAGCCATCCTGAATTGTAGAGATTCTCTGGTCTCACCTCTCCTTTAGGCTGGAGAGGGGGTGTGTTCTGGATGCTTATGTATTGGTTTTATGTCATTTTGAATGAAGTCTGAAATCTGCCCCTCTTGCTGCCTCTTTTCAGATACTATCTTCCATTGAGTTACTACAACATTCTTTACCGAAAATCAACCGCAGTGCTTCTGAACCATCTCTGCACCGTGCAGCCCACACAGAGGACATAAACTCATGCACATTGACATCCACGAGACTCCCAGTTTTCTAGGTGTTATCTTGCACCATCATCCCCAACAGGAAATCCCCAAAGTTCTGCTTTTCTTACCTTAATGGATGAGTTTTTTTTTTTCTTCAGAAAAAGCTGCTACAGATTTCTACAATTCAAGTACTACAGGGACATCACTCCATGTTGCCTTTTTCTACTATTTGTTTGCCCAGTGAGATGTTTTCCACTCATTTTGTGTCATGTGTCATAATGGTGTCATTTTACCAATAACTAACAGACAAGATGCAATACAAGCCAGAGTTTTTAAAAAATAGATGCCCTTGAGCCTTATTTTCCTCTACAGAGGTGGCTGTGTTTTATTTGGCAATATTTTCTCTTGATCATTTTTGTTGGATCAATTAGTATTTTTATCAATTAGTATTTTTAAAATTCTTTGTGGGGGATCCTGAAAAGTTCCAGTCCTAGAGGATGTTTCCGGACAAAGACAGCAGTCCAGCTCCAGAGAAAAGGGGATAATGAATTCTGGACACACGTTGCTACAATGAGTGTTAATCACGCCAAGGAATTTTAATTCCTTTAAAAGATGGCAAGTTACCAGATAGTTTTGCACATAGAAAACAATCATGCGAAGGAATAAACTGTTCTCAAATGGGGGCCATACATACAGCCTTGCTGCAATTATTGACCTAAGGAGTGATACCTTGGTACTTAACAGACTTCTTTCTTGCACCCAATGAGATATCCAGTTGTGGAATGACGGTGTTTTGAATGAGGAATTGCTATGCTCCTCTCAATATATTTCTCCACTCTCAGCAAGCAGAGTGACTTACCAATTTGAAGCTGTCTTCCAGGAGATGCACTATATGAGGTATGAGTTTAAAAGGATTGATCTTTCATTTATATCTGGCCATTTGTCATGTCGCTTTACAGTCATACCTCGTATAACAAGGAAACTGAATATATACAGTTTTTCTTGATGGTTTGGGTTTTTGTTTTTATTGCTCCTGAGAAAATGAATTTATTGTAAGCCATGGTTCTAGTGATTTATCTTATTTTAATAAAATAAGTTAAATTTAGGTTTTAATGGCCTCCTTTTTCATTTATTATGGAAAGATTGTGTTATTTTAGAACATAAGCTTAGAAGTGTGTTTTGGCCATTTTCTAAGACTGTAAACAAATTTTTCTTCTGTAGTAGAACAACATAAAAGTAGAATCAGTAAAACTCAAGTATAGCATTGCTATCTTAAGGATGTGGTGATATGTGGCAGGGGCGGGAGAAGGCAGCATGGTCTACTGGGTAGAAAATCGAACAGGATTTGGACTTAGGTCTTAACTTCCTCTGTGTGACCTTGGGCAAGTCACTGAATCTCTGGTCCTCAATTTCCTTTTGCTAGATGACAGGTAAGGTTCCTTCCAGCTTTTGGTCTGTATTTAGGTCTATTATTGGTGATGAAAACTTGAGTAAGCTTAAGAAAGAGCTTTCAGACCCTTAATAATTCCATCCCTTAAGTTATAAAACTCTGGTTCATAGGTTTAAAAAATATCCTGGTGTACAGAAAATGTATATTGCCTGCCTAAGTATATATGGGAGGGAAGAATATTTAATTAAAATGTAACTAATAAATTAGCATTTAAAAACCAGCAGGCATTTCTATGTGGTAGAAACTCTTCAGTGCAAAAGTTTTCTTAACTGCCTTTAAATGTTGAACTCTGGACTATTTTTTTCATTATATTTCATATATGAACAGATGGTCTGAGCAGCTTGGCCTTAGGACTTCTGGGAGTCTCCTTTTCCTCAGTAGTACAAATGAGAAAACTATTTCTGTAAAAATTATCAGTACTTGTGTTGCTGGGTAAAAAATGTGAGAAGTAGGATTTATTACTACTATTATGTAGTACCTTTCTAAAGTGGGATGCTAATTCTCTAACTCAGTATGAATTTAAATAAAATTTAGTAAAGTTTAAAAAAAATTTAATAAAATTTAAATGTAAATATTATCAAAACTTAACTTGGAGAGACCTCCTTTAATGCTGGGGGAGCTCTGTTTGAAGCGGGTGGCCTGTTTTATGAATTTCTCAGCTTTCACAAAGGGAAGTGAATTGCATCTTATTTGACTTTGAGTATCGTGTATGTACGAGCCCCTTTACAACAAATCTTTAGTTTCCAAAATGGAATCTTTGTAGCCATTTTGAGCTAAAACAGCTGAAACATTTTGAGCTAAAACATCATGAAAGGGAGACTGGCAGACTCTTTAATCTGGTTAGTGCAATGAGATTCGGATAAATATTACTCTCAAAAAAGCTCAGACAGACTGACCATACCTGAGAAATCAAAATAGCTTTAATAAGCAAACTCAAATTAAGGTTTTACACTGCAGGTATGCTTTATTTTTAAGACGTGTGCCTGAAAAGATGTAAAATTAGATTTTTGAAATTCAAATCATTTAAAATGCCTGAGGGAAGATAGATAGCATAAGGGGGCTCTGTTTATTTTGTTTACAAATGTGGATTTTCATATATTGGGTTTTGCTTATGGGGGAACAAACGCCATATAGACTAACCACAACCCAAGATGGGCAGAAGAATGCAGAAAGCAGAAAAACTGCCTTTTGTTGCCAATAGCCCTCTTATCAGACTGGATGCCTCTTGTGTTTTCCCCAACCAGGCAAGGATCACATTGTGCATGAACAGCTGGTTGGATTCTCTCAAGGATCTGTCATTTTGTCAGTGTGGGTGCCAGTGAAAGTCACAAGCCCTCTATGACTTAGTAGATAATCTTCAAGGGATGCTGTGGCCAACCTGCTGATAAATCTCTTTAACCTTAGCTAGTCTGGTCTTCAGCTGATAGCCATACAGAGGCATAGTAACTGAAGAATTAATTAACCATGAAAATGGAGATTACATATACTTCTGTTAATTTTTTATTTTATATCCTTCAAGGTTTCCATTGTTGTAATAATGGAGACTGGATCAGACAAAGGTTTAACACACCCTCACTTAATCCCAGTGACACATCAACTACTGTTGCAGTAAATGTAAAACTCTGCAGCACACCCTCTAAACACACAGGCCTGGTCCGGCAGCGAGCCTAGGGCATGGGATAGCAAGGGGGCGGGCTGGGGAGGGGGCTTCAGTTCACTCTCAAGGATTCGAGGCAGACTCTTCCACTCCTGAAAGGTGCATGAAAAGGTCACCGAGTTCGGTTACATCATCTTCCTCAGTAGCTGGGATGTGCCGGCTTTCTCTGTCTTCAATAAAATCCCAAAGCCGGACAGAATTGAAGAACTGCAAGAAGCCAAACCATTCCAGCTCTTGTCAGTGAAATAACCATGAAACGGAGCCCCTAATAACTAGAAGAGCTATTCAGACCTCGCTTTTTAAAGAGGAAAGAAAACAAGAGACAATCTCTCCAAAAGAATGACTCTTTTGTTAACTTGCTGATCTCTTTGGATGCTGGCTTCCCACATGGGTCCAGATGCAGAGAGATCCTAGTGGGGGGTGGCAAGGTGTATTTTTAAAAGCCTCGCATGCCGATCTGGCCCTCAAGAAGTCAAACAGCCACTTGCCCCCCTCTCCACACTCCTTACCCTCACAGTGCCTTCTGAACTGAGCTGTTTGCGAGGCTTCTCAGGTTCAGCTCTTGTCCCATCTGGGTAAGCATGAAGATAAAGGCATTTTCCTCCAAAGGGGCAGGTCCCCTTGCCTTGCTCAAAGTATTTACAGGCTTTTTTCCTTAAGAGGAGAAAGTAAGCAAAAAAGTGGTCATTATTCTCTGGTCTGGTCTGTCTAGATGGGAGGATGGGAAGGGGATGATCTGAACTTCAGGGCTAAGGCTCTGGTCTATGATTCAAAGGCAAGGGCCAGAGAACCTGTCCAATAAGCTCAGCAAACCAAAGGTTTGTGTTGATGGATTTCAGGGGGTTCATTCAGTTGGATGGGGGGGGGGGGGGGAATCACCTGTTTTCACTAACCTTAACTGAAATTTATCTTTCAATTAGGAATTCAAAACAATAAAACAAACCATCATTTTCATTAAAGCTGTCTATAATATATAAGATCCTCAGGGACCTGTGACATGAAAATGGTTAAGAACCCCCTGCTGGCTACAAACGTTCCCTCTCCAACCAACAAGCCTGAGAGTTACCTTAGGATTGCTGTGATATCCTCATGCTAACTCAATATGGGGCAGCTTCTGCCTCTAATACTAAGGGCAGGGGAACAAATGGCAAGGATGGTCCATCCAGACAAGGTGGCTTGTCCCAGAGTAAATTCCCTGACCTATAAGCCAGCTCCTCAGTTCTTCCTGGGCCAGCAGAGCCTAAGAGATCAATAAGCACAGAAGCTCTTACATGCAAATACATGTAAATATCTGCTGCAATTGAAAGGTTTTATTTTTCTTTCGCAGAATCTTAGGGCTAGAAGAGACACTACATTGTGTCAGACACAGGGCAGCTGCAGATTAAAATGTAACTGGGCAGTGTTTGACAAAATTAAATACAAGGACATCCCATGCACCTGCACGGATCTGGTTTCCATCTGAATTTGGTTCCAATGACACGGATGATGTCTTCTTTAAAATATTTTATAATCAGAGAAGAGGAACCTGGGGCCCAGTGAGGAGCAGGAGCTTGTTTCAACTCACTCTGGGTCAGCAGCAGAAATGAGACTAGAATGCACAATATGATGCTGCCTCTAGACCTATGAGTTTCACATGTTAGAAATGGGGTGCAGTAGCAGCAGCTAGATTACTTCTTATTCTGATAGCAACCCCTCAGGGCATTATCCCACAGGCATTCACAAAACTTTGAAGTCTGTTTTAGTTGCTGCAGAATTAGAAAAGTCAATTATTAGGAAATCAATACACACATGTACAGAGTGCAAATCACGTACAGAGAAAAGGAGAAGATCATATCCGACTGATTTTTTCCCATCTATTTCACTTTTCTCTGGAAATCATAACCCATTTTCAAATATTAGGAAAACTGAGAACCAGTGAAGGCTAGATAGTTAGGAATCCAACAAGCTAGGAGAGATGAAACCAGTAACTGCTGTGAATCTTGTTTACAGGTATAGTTTTGTTAAAATCCAATTCTAGATTCCAACATCAACTGGATTTAAAACAATTAAAAAGTTCGAAGGGAAAAGACAGTGGCTTTATGTAAAGATTAGAGAAAGGGACCCCAGGTACACTGGAGTCCAGTATAGGATACCATGATACTCATTAAACTCCTTGCTTCACAAGATAAAAAAAAAAAAGTTATCTATCCAGGCGGCTAGGTGGCACAGTGAGTAAAAAGCACCCACCCCGGAGTCAGGAGGACCCTGAGTTCGGTTCCAGCCTCAGACACTTAACACCCACACAAAAAAACTAGCCGTGTAACCTTGGGCAAGTTATCTATCCAGAGGAGATACCAACCCATAAGGGTCTCACATTAAGGAGTAACAAGATCTCCTTAATGTTCTCCCATCAAATATCCCTTTGTTCCTGTCAAGGACAGAGTCCTGAACAAGAGCCGTCTGCAGTCTGACCCAGTGTGCTTTGTGTCCTTTAGATCCCAGAAGTACCAATCATAATCACAGTGACCATGGGCAGTTAAAAGTCAGCACAATGTTCATCAAAGACAAATGTAAGAAACAGTTAATGTGTTTTAAGTTCATTGACCCATAGGTTAAATAGAAGAGGTAAAAAGAAAAGGCAGGTTACAAGAAGCTAGTGAGAGGTCTTCAAGAAATTAAAAAGCTTGAGATGAAAGTAATATCACCAAGTAAGAATGGAAACTAACCAGCGTAACCTCATAATGTAAACTCTTCCTGGAAGGCATCTAGCCTGGGGAGCAGCCGCTTTGTCAGATGTCACAGGGACCCTCCCTCTGGGGAGCACTCACAAGCTGCAGCAGAGCTGCATGGGTTGGGTCTGCCTGGGCCCTGGCTTTCATAGGACCTCCTGCACATGCAGCCCCTTTATCACTTACCCCATTCCCTGCTTAAATGCTTCGATCAGTTCATTTTTCTTATTCTGGTCTTCAACCCAGTACACACTTGGAATGACAAATTCAGATATTACCCGGCATTCTGGACAGGACCTGTAATAAGCATTGAGAAAGTCAGGATAAATGATTGGCTCTGTGCAGTAACTGGATTGGTATTTGGTGTTACTTTACTCACTCCAAGCAACCAAACCAGAATATATAGCTGCAACAAGAACCAGGGGAAAATTGCTTGGTGAGAATGTTAAAGCCACATGATCTCAACTTGAAATTTACGCGGCACTCTGCTGGGATGTACAAGTAAACAAGATGAGCTTACCTACCCTCCAAGTATGCTTATAATCAGGGGAGGCAAGATACCAAAGCATAGTACAGATAAACTCTGATAAAGCCCCCTATCAAAAACATCTCCATCAGTGCCTAAGGTCAAAGAACAGATAAAACCCCCAAAGCGGAGGATGCCTGCGGTCTAACCTCCTCGCACAGGATTCCTGACAAGTGGCTGTCAAACTTCCACCTGAATGTCTCTAAGTGACAAGGACTCACTCTGCCTTGTGGGATAGCCCACTCACCCTCTGCCAAGGAAGAGAGAGCTACGCCCTGCCCCATGTTGGCCCCTGTTCACAGAGGTCACAGAATGGGAGTTGAACTGGCCCTTCCAACCCCCCAGTCTCACTCCTCTTCTCACAGATGAGGCCCTTCAGTTACGTCCTTCCTTCCCCAATTCTCTTCTCCTTTGGACTAAAACTCCCTTACTGCCTTCAGGAATCCACCCCCTTGGATCCTAGTCTCGGAAAGCTTTCTGTAGTCATCTATTAAAAATGCAAATATTCCTGAAAAGGGGAGTCTCCCAGAGCTACTGCTGTGATATTATTAAAGCAATGCTATGAGGAAGGTCTGTCTTTACAGAGGAAGAAACTGAAGTTCCGTGAGGGGGACTTCCTGAGCCCTCAGCCATTAAGTGTCAGGACTGCCGCTGAGCCTGGCTGGGGATTCTGTCTCTTTTCATTACATCAAACTGCCTGCCTCTCACTTGTTCTTTCAACTATGGGGAAAAAAAGTATGGAATACAGGACAGGTAGGAAGCTGAGGGACAGGGGGAAAAAACACCTGGAAAAAGTAAGTACAACGCTAAAAACAAACCCTTTTTGGGCAGGAACCCCCAAATATGTATACTTCTTTATTGTAACTGCGTACCACAGTTTCCTCATCTGTACGACAGGCATGGATAACGGCCTCCACCTCGCAGGGTCACTGTGAGGCTCACAGAACTGTAGAACACTGAGCACGTGCCTGGTGCTCTAATGGTGTTAGCTCTTACTACCCTCTTAGCTGCCGTGCTGTTACACAAAGGGGACTAACAGCTTGTACTTTTCTGGAACATTAAAGTTTGCAAAATGCCTTATAAATATTATTTTATCCTCATCACAACCCTGTCAAGCAGGCAGTATTATTACTACCCCTATTTTACAGATGAGGACACTAAGGCGGCCAGACCAAATGGCCTGTCCAGGGTCACCCGGCTGGCAGTGTCTGAGGCAGGCTTTGAGCTCTCTCCTGACCCGGGGCGGGGCTGCCTGGCTGCAGGGACACTTACATCTTTAAAGCTGCATGCCTTGGGTAATACTTACTTGATGATGGGGTTCTCAAACTGCTTGGCGCACCTCCACTGTCGGATGCAAGATAGACAGTAAGTGTGGCTGCAGTTGGAGAGGATCCCAAACCTCCTCTCTGAGGCTGATGGTTTCTCATAGACCACCTCCATGCAGATGCTACATACTTTCTCCTGACTTGCCTGGAAAGCAAAGGCTTTCTCCATGTCATGTTCAAAGGTTGCCATGCAGAGCTGTATTGCCAACAAAGGAAGAGACAGGTTTTTAGAATCCTCTGTAGCAAGGAGAGAAAAGACAACATAAACTGGGTCCATCCCATGGTACAGGGCTAAACCTCAGCAGGAGGTGGGGATGAGGAGTTCCTTACACTCATGGCCCCCCAGGGTTACTTGACTAGCCAGCTGCTGACCAGGGGATGAAGCTCTGGTCTCTGGCTCCTCGGGGTATAGTCTTTCCAGTTTTCTAAAGCTGTTGCCAGAAAAGCTGAAGAACCATCAGTTAGAACTGTGAGGAAGCAGAGTCTCTGATCAGGCTCATACCCAAGGGGCAGTCCAGGGCTCTCCTCGGTGTCCACCTTCTCCTACACTCAAGCCTCAGAGCAGCCCCAACAGACAGAGAAACTGAAAGGGTGCTGGGGCAGCAAGATCCCTTATGTTATTAGAAGGCGGCTACAAAATTTCACATCACAAGACTCAAGATTCTCTTGATCCAAAGTCATTTTATCATTGTCTTAACTACCTCCTTCCATTATCTCTGCACGTGGATTGGTAGTGGCACCTTTAGCCCTTCTCCCTAAGACCTGGCTAGCTTTGCACAACCTAGGCATAGATTTGGCTGCATTCCAGAGCTTGGTAAAAGTAGATTTTTTTTTTTAAATCCACATCATTTTTCCCAAGTCCTAGAGCTTACATATATTTTCTAGGCAAACGCTTGTTCCTAGAACAGGTTCACATCAGTACCCTCCTGTTCCACACACTATTCTAAAGCACAGTAACACAGGCACCATTGTTTCCTGTAGTGTCTTGGCTGGGGCATGGGGAAAATTGACAACTTTACATTACTTCATGCAGTTTGAACTGCCTTAAAAAAAAAGTTTTAAAAGATCACGGAATTTTGCTCTTTACCTTCTCGTGCATCTTTCTTTGCTCTGAGTCAAAAGGATGCAGGACTTGTAGCCTACAGATCTCACAAACATCCCCATGGAGATAGACGCAAGTGTCTCCGAAGTGGCACTCGCCAGCGGCTGCATAGGGGCACAGCTGCTGCTCGTTGCCGTCAGAGCTCCCAGCTTCCAGACCATCCAGGCCACTCCGGATGGCATCTAAGTAGGAATGAGGCTTCATCTCCACACTATTGTTTGAGTCACTGCAACCTCCCAGGTCACTCACAGCACAGGGCCTGGTCTTTTCTTCAGTTAAGCCACACAGATCTTAACACACAAAAAACACACCAAGGCATACGCATATAAAAAGAGCAGGAAGTAGCCCACGAATCTGAAGGAGGCTCTCTGGATCCCATTCCCTGAAGTCAATGTCACTGCTGAGCTAATCTGTAAGAATCCCCTATTCAGTAAACCTTAACTTTGACACATCCACCATACATGTACTTCAGTGACCCTGTCAAAGACAGAACACTGGGATGGATAAATCACTGGTCTGACCCAGTATAGCATTTTATGTTCTACTGTCCATTTCCAAAAAAAAATTTGTTCCCCTTTGTTCCAGAACCCTTTCACCTGCTAAGGGCCACCCATTAAAAATATAATTCCTTTCCCTCTAAGTATCCCAAACTATTCAATACCAACTACCTTCCAATAGCCCCCAAAAGACTATATACACCAACCATAAAGATTTAGAACAAGAGTTCAATAGAAGAATTAAAGAAGGACAGTGTATCTGTTAAGAGTTAGAAGATGAGATGTCATATTTATCCCAAGTGTTTAGTATTGAAACCCAGATATGACTACTCACCAAAGGAGAAGGCAGCTGACAGTCAATTGACATGACAATTGTTCTAAGGTCACGATTTTATTTTATGGAGATGATAAAATCAGAGGGAGGCAATTCAAGCTCAAGCTGTGCTACTGCGCTTGAGGCAGAATGCCAGGCAGGAAGGACTTACTGACCACTCAGCTACATTGCCCTGGTCATACCGGTTTTTCTATCTAGGAAAGCTAGAAGGAGACACAGAGGAGAATTCGGTCCCTGGGCAGAACACAGTTCCTCAGTCTCTTCCACAAAAGATGCACAATTCGGAACAAGCAGGCGTGCAGAAAGCCAATGACAAAGGGGGGGTGGTGCAGAGAGGGGAGAAAAGGAGAGTGCAAGGACAGACGCCGGCTCTGCGACTCACTCCGGTCTCTCAGCACCAGCGTTCTCTTCTCACGCTTGCCAGGTTCATGGGAACTGCTTTTCATTATCGATGCAGTCACATCAGGATGAGGGTGTGGACTGTGGAAAATCGGTGAAGGCAGGCTATGAGGCCCAGCACCCACTGTGCCACTGCTGGCTGCCACTGCTGGCCTCATGTGGTCATATCTGAAACAGCCAACAGAGAGGGACACAAACATTTGGCACTCTTACTCTCTGTCACACACCCAAGCAGCCTGGATGAAGGCTTTTCTGGACTCATGCTCTGTGTACCCCCTGTCAAAGAGGCCAAAGGCTCAAGTATATCTAGGGGAAGGATGGTGGTCAACACCTATAAATGGTTTCTGTTGCCCTCTGAAAGTCCATTCTTACTCAGTTTCCCTCATTTGTACAATGACATGGTTGGACTAGAGGACCTGGAAAGTCGAGCTGAGGTAAAAACAATGGTGACCAGGGCACAGAAAGACACCCACTTAACAAAAATCTAAAACCAAAATAAAAAGAAAAAAGAAATTCTTGAAAGTGACCTACATCTAAATACAAAAACACTCCTGAACTAGGAAAAAGAATCTCTTTGAAAACAGTTATGGTTTCCAGGTGTACTATAAGGCTATTCACTCATTCATTCAGTAATTCAATCATAATAAAGTCTGTGGGTGCTGGAGTAGGGAGAGTTAAGGAGTCAGTAGACCATGGCTTGAGTGCCAACTCAGTCACCAGCTTCTTCCCATGTGACTCAAATTGACTCACCACCTTCTCTGAGGTTGTTTCCCCATTTATAAAATGGGCATGATAACACATACTACCTTCCTAGAGCACAGGGTTTTATGAGTGAATAGCTTTGTACATCTACAAGTCTTACAACAGAGTGAGCCATTTAAAGGACTGCTCTGATCCAGGGGGCCTGAGTTTAAATCTGGCCTCTGATTTCTGCTCACTGGTCCCTCTGGACCTCAGTTTCCTCATCTGCTGGATGTGGAAACCCAGATGTTGACTGGGTATGGATGTAATGGTTGGACAGTTTGGAAAGCTGTCTACTTGATCTGTTTCTGTCTTGATAATTCTGCCTGTATACTTTGAAGTTCAGGGTGCTGACCTTTTCTCCTGAACAAGGTAAACGATATATGTCTGACTGATTAAAGTAAGCTTGTTAACCCATTTTGAGTTGCTTTCCTTTATCAAAGCAGATCCAAGAACCTGTGTGAGCAGCCACCCTAGGGACTCCAGGGTGCTTGCTGCTACACTTGGGCACCATCTCCCCCTGGGTGTTCCCTCCTCAGTATTCCCTCTCTCATTCCTCCTCCCCTCAGGCTCAGAATTCCTCTCTTCCTTTAAAAAAGGTAGGCCCAGTGCCCCAAAGCTTTTCCTGATCCCCCCCAGTACCAGTGTCCTCCTTCGGAACCACCCTGTCTTTACTGTCTGTGTGTATTCAGATACACACAAAATGGAAGCCCTTGAAGAACAGAGACTGCTGTAGAACCTGGAATCCAGTAGGTACTTAATAAATATGTTTATTAACTGGCTGAAGACATACAGGCTCTGGAGCTCTCACCAAGAGAGGTACACCCATCACTCAGCATTGCCTCATAAGCTGTCTGTGTAATATAATGGAAATCATCCCACCTCGGACATTTGTAAATATAAAATAATACACACCAAAAACCACTTTGGAAATAAAGGTGCTTTTTAAACTTAGAAATAAATAAGAAATGTAGAGAGTACACATACCCTGGTTTTGCTAAGTGAACAGTCACCTTAATTTAGAAAAAACACAATCTGTAAGCCAATTTGAAGATAAAAAAAATGTCTTGTAAACACAATCTAATCATCATCATACAATCTGTATAGTTACTCAAAACAAGAGCCCTCACTGAAGTTTTTACTCCCCCAGGAAGCCAACCTATAAGGAGTTTCTTTCTCTAGGAATATATATACTAGCAAGTGCCAAGATTATAATCCCAAAATAATGGTTAATATTTGGTCTGGAAAGTAACAATTCTAGTTGGTTAAGATGTTTTGAGAAATGGGTTCTCACAACAGGATGACAAAAATCAGCCAAAGTAAGGGGTAGAGGGAGAGGGGAATTCTGCTGAAAAGGCAGAAAGCCACCAGCACTTGCTCAGGAGGACCAACCTCCCCTCCCCCCCTCCATTACCTCTACCGCCCCAACTCAGATCCACTATGAGGATGCAAGTGATTATGGCTCCTTTCTCCTTCTCTGGGCACCTTCATACTTAGAGGCTTTAGGAGCCCCGCTCCCAGAGGTGCTGGGTCTATTGGGGTGCTCTTGCCTGCAACGAGATCCGTAGGCACAATAGCCTTTCTGGTAGAACTTGCAGATTGTAGATGGCTTGCTTGTTGATAAGTCATGTGAAAACAAGCACTGGCTCCCTTCACGACACACACCATGCATGAAATACCTACAGAGAAAAAAGAACCAAGAAGCATCTATTAGAGGCATGGCATACATTACCTAACCTTCAACTCTCTTGTATAAAATGGCAAGTTACATATGACAAGGGTCACAAAGTCACAGAAACTTGGTTCAAGCCCAGCCTCTGACACAGTGTCACTAACTAGGTGACTGTGGGTAAGTCACTTAATTCTCCAAAACTCAGTTTCTTCATCTGTAAAAATGGGGGTAACCAGAACTGTGGTGTACCCGTCTCACAGGGCTGTGAGATGCCCCCAGTGACTTAATGCAGGCCTTAAAATGTCATCTAAGTGTCACCTATTATTGGTTTAAAGTCAATCACAGCTGTTGCTGTTCAGTTGTTTCAGTCATGTCTGTGGCCCCATTTGGGGGTTTCCTGGCAGACACTGGAAGGCTTGCCATTTCCTGCTCCAGCTCATTTCACAGATGAGGAAACTGAAGCACAGAGAGTGCAGCAACTTGCCCAAAGTCACTATCCACCTGGTAAGTGCCTGAGGCTGGATTTGAACGTGGGTCCTCTTGATGTCAGGCCTCCTGCTTTATCCCCTGTGCTACCTAGCTGCTCTTCAATCACAATAGATTAAAGGAATCTTTTTATCACACAAACTTATCTTTTAAGAATCCAGACATATTTACCAGTTTAGAAGAGACAAATCCATACTCACAACATAAAGGTATAAAACAATGTAACTGATGGAATCAGTGAGTCAACCTATGAATCTTTTTTTTTTTTGTGCTTTTTGGAGGGCAGTTGGGGTGAAGTGACTTTCCCAAGGTCACACGGCCAGTATTTGTGTTAAGTGTCTGAGGCTGGATTTGAACTCAGGTCCTCCTGACTCCAGGGCCGGTGCTCTATTCACTGCAACACCTAGCCACCCATGAATCTTTATAAAACAAAACAACAAACCCCAAACCACCTGTGTATTTTATACCTCCCCACTGAAATATCCTCTCTGCCCATCCTTCAGAGTCCAGTGTCCATTCCTGTTCTTCCACAAGGTCTTCCCTGACCCCCTTTCCCTCTAAGATCCCATGAAGTTCCCTGAGGGCTTGCTTTCCTTTGTGCCCCAAGCAGTTAGCACTGGAACCTACAGCTATCATTCAGTAATAGCACTGACTGCCCTTGTAAAACTATGCTAAAGCAGCATGTAAATTCTAACTTCTGTTTTTATTTTCTGTCACTACAACTATCTTCAACTCCACAAACATCAAGTCTGTCCTATGGACAAGGCAATGTTCCTTGTGAATTTGCCCTGTCTCTTGGACTCCTCCACGCCACAGCTTTGAGCACAGTACCTTGCATGCTCTGAGGCGCATCCCTTATTGGATGACTGAATGGAAAAAGGTACTATCTACTAAAAGAAAAAGACCTGATAAGGGGCCTGGAGGTGGGCAGGAAATGGCTGCTGCTATGACAGTAAAAAAAAAAAAGATAGGAACTGGAACAAAAAAGGCTGAGGTTCAAGCCTCTATTAATAATGTTCACAGGAGAAGGGAACCAAAGAAACCTCAAGTCACCCGATCCAATCTTCTCCTTTTACAGATGAGGAAAATGAGTATGAGAGGAAGTTACTGGCTTAAGGCCCAATGCCAAAACCCACCTCCTTCCTCCACAAAGTCTTTCTGACTGGAAATCACCTCCAGAAGTGATCCAGAAGTCCCCCATGTTCTTTTTTGTCAGGGTAATACAAATGTTTACCAAATCCTAATCTACCACAATCAGACCACCCCCTCTGGAAACTGAAAAAGCTTGAAAACTTTGAGATAAAGAGCTTCTTTACACAGAAGGAAAAAGAGTGAGACTTGACTAGATGCCCTGCCAAGAGGAAAAATTGGCAGGGAATAGCAACAACAAAAAAAAGCCTAAAGGATCTTTCACCCGTTCCTCTAATCATTTATTAAGGGAAGCAAGGTTCACAAGTAATGGGGTATAGCCCTAAACTTTTGAGAATACTAAAGTCAGGAAAGGACATCCATGATCCCTTCCTTCCCATAAAAGATATTTTAGCACCAAATAAATACTAAAATAAGTGGGTAGTCTCTCCCAGTAACTTCTTTGAAGGGGAAAATACTAATACCTGAATTCTGATGAATTAAATCAGTTTTATAACTTTTAATAATTCAATCAAAACAAACATTTATTAATGGAAGGTACTGTGCAGGTATATGAAAACACTCTTCTCAAGCAACTTACATTCTACTTGGGACTTGGGAAGCACATAAATAGGTACGGTATAAGACAAAATTACACAGAGATAATGCACTAATAGAGTGAATCAGGGAGGTAACACCTGAACTAATGAGCCTTGAAGGAAACTAAGGATGCTAAGAGAGACTGAGGAGTGCATGCCAGATATGAGGGACAGCTTTCTCAGATGCAATGCCCAGTTTAGAAAACAGAAGAATATACAGTGTTCCAAGAAACCCTGTATAATGTATAAAGGGGAATAACGTGAAATAAGGAAAGTAGGCAGGAGGCAGCTTATGGACACCTCTAACTGCCAAATGCCTTTTGCTTTATCTTAGAGTTGCTGTAGGTACTTGGGTGGGGGAAAACTCAAAACATCAGGATACACCCCCCCCCAATGATATATACACAAACATGATATACATACATATGTATATGTACATATATATACACACATAAAATTTTTTTAAAATAGTATTTTATTAGTATTATACTGTTATACTATTATTAATACTATACTATTATATTGTATTAGTACTAAAAGTGACTCTGAAGAAAATTTCCAGGAAGTGCCAAGTACAATATGTGGCAAACCCAGGGCATCAATGTCTTAAAAAACCACTACTAGGAAGGTTTTAGTTTGGCCCAGACAGTCATCTGAATATCAGAGCCCCTTTTTAACACTGAAAAGTGCTGAAGATTCACCATGTGGAAGACAGTCTCAGTCTTCAGAAGATGCATTTGCTTATTTATAAATTCACAGACCGCTTGCAAATAACACAAATTGTCAACAAATTTTCTGTAAAGGGTCAGATAGCAAATATTTTACATTTTGCAGGCCAAGAGGCAAAATGGAGGATATTATACAGATACTTATATAACGAGAGAAGACAAATTTCCACAAATTTTTTTAATCAGTGAAATTCAGAATACAGTATCAGTGGAGCACAAATTTTTGAAATACAAGTCTACTGAAGAGAAAAACTCAATTCTTTTTGGGGCAATAAGAGATCACTTAATTGGTATTCAAAGTTCTGTTTCCTACTATCAAAAATCAATGCAAATGTTCATTTATTAACACTGATCTGTAAAGAGATGTTATGTATTTCATCTTTGAAAATGTCTTTTCACATAAATATTCTATCAAATACTGATGTCAGTGAGCATATGATTTTAACTGAATGAAAAGGCTGATAGTCTCAAACAAGACATATTTTTTCACCTATTACAATTAAATATGATTTAATTAACTCAACACCAGCTTTCTTTCCTTGGCTTACTTAGTAATGAGTCACTTGGGCACTTGCTTTTATTGCAACCTTATCCCTTTAAAAAAGTTGTTAAGAAATTAAACTATGATATTGTTTTAAATCTTGAGGTTTTTCTATTATTAGTTCCTATGAGTTGGGAATAAGGTGGACAAATACTTGCTGAGTTGGCTGATGTCACGTATGTTGTTATTTCCGTAGCATGGCTACACAGCACTGCAGTAGGGACACAATGCTCTGCCACATAATTCAGTAACAGAATAGCCCACACTCCACTGTGTCTCAGAAACAGAACATTCAATCGACTTTTCTCGTCTTGTTTTGACACAACGAGCAGGCACTAACAGAAAATAAACTGTTCCCTGCAATTTGTGGTGACTGAGCAACAGAGCAGGGTAGTGAGAGCACTGCAGACCATCTCAGCAACTCCTCAGCCCTGCGGCTGTCGTGCAGCACCGTACAGGAACGCTAACATGGCTGTCTTTCTGGAACAAAGATTTCTTTCAGAATTTTTTATGTAAAGTGGAATTTATGTGCCAGCAAGAACTATCTGTACTCATACAAGAGGAGGGCCTGTGACTCAGGGGTTAAAGCAGGGCTGGAGGTGCCAACTGGGGAAACATGGGGAGAGAGAATTCATCCAGGAAATGGGATGGCCAAGGTTGTGAAAAGTGAGAGCACATACAGAAAAGGGGGGAGGGGCCAAAGGGGGGCAAGAGAACCTAAGATTTTGCATACAGAGGATGAGTTGTGGGAGTGAGGTGTGGGCAGGGCTGAGTAGTCTGACTTACAACTTCTCAGAAAAATCAGAGTCAAGGTCATGGGACAGGGAGTGCAGGTGGGGTGGTGGAGGGGGGTGGAATAGGCCCTAGTCAGGGAAGAAGAATGATTAGGGTTACTTAGAAAAGCTGGAAAGGAGCAATGGAGACACTCCTTGCTGCAGCCAGATGTTGCCTCACTAGCTTCTGCCACTGTATCAGACTCCTCAGAATGAAGGAAGGGGAGGACATCTCAACACTACACCCTAGTCCCAGGCTGACCTTCCAAGTGCCTCCTGAGCCTCAGAGTTCTGTCCCCCCAAAAAAGTCTTTCATCCATTGTTTAAATTGCCCAATGGCAGAAGGCTTGATAGGAACCTATACAAGCACATTCTCTTGGTGGCTTCCTCTGGCATCAGTGCTGCATTTCACAAACCCCTCCTTTTGCCCCTACTCCTAAAGTTTACCTGCCACTACCATAAAAAAGGTTTACCTCTTCAAACTTGTAAATTTAAAAAACTGATTACTTCTCCCTATTGTCCTGTGCAGTGTCCTGCATCCTACATCTGCCTCTACAGAGATGTTCATTCCTAGACCCATCATCCCTAGCATGAATTACCTCAAACATCACTCTTCCTCATTCTTCCTTATCCTGAGACCTAGTGGATAAAATGAAGGCTGGGGACACAGCTCAGACTAATGTAGGGTCATGGGATCCTGACAGAATTCGCTGCATTTTTCAGTACACAAGATAGTTTAGATTGAGAAATGTTGCTCTAGAAAGTTATTATAGAATTTCATAGCCCTTCAGAGCTGAAAAATCTAGTCTCCCCCCTTCACTTTACAGATGAGGAAACTGAAGGCCAGAGAAGGGAAGGAATCCTTTTTCCCAGGCCCAGTGGTCATTCCTCTGCATCATACCAGGTCCCCACAAAAATTAGGCCTGTGAGAGCTAGGCAAAGCACCTCATTTACCTTGGATTCTCTTCTACTCTCCAGAAATCAACAATACATTATTCTCTGAAAACCATCCTTCTGCCTCCAATTTTCAAGAAAAATGTACAAAAAGAAAGATATCAGAAAAGTAAGACGACAGGGAATCCCCACATCTCCATGAGAGGGGAACATGGGGCAATGGGACAACTTTAAAATGACCCATGTACTTTTTAAGAACCAAATCTCTCAAAGACCTCACACAGCCCTTCCTTTGTTTTCCCTTTACTTCACATAGTATCATGTAAAAAGTCTGTCATATAACACATTTCCCCAGACTGTTAAGATCCATGAATCATACAGAAATGACAATTTCCAAGTAGGAGGAGATATCAAGGGCCACATGGTCCAACACCCCCTACCCCTAAATAAGGATGTCCCCGCCAAGGAATCACCCAGCTTTTGCTGACATAAGGGCCTGCTGTTTCTCTAGTTAGAGGTCTATACTTCAGAGTTCCAATCGTTATAAAAGTTTTCTTCACATTAAGGTTTAATTGTCCACTTTTCAACTTCTACTCACCCATCCTCCTGGTTCTGCCAGGAGGCCAACCAGAACAAAGTGAATCCTTTCTCAAGACAGCCCCCTTCAAACACTTGAAAACAGTCATCATTTTCCCCAGATACAGACACCACTTTTCAGGCTAAATATCTCCATTTCATTCAATATATCCTCATGGCATGATCTTAAGATCCTTGACTATCTTGACTGCCTTCCTCAGGATACTGTCCTGAGATGACTATCCTTCCTAAAAGTGTGATACACAGACCTGAATGCATTACTGCAGATAGAGGGCAAGACCATTACCTCCCTCCCTCACTCCCTCATCCTGAACACTAGGCCTCTCTTTAATACAGTCTCCTCTCACAAAACTGTGGACTCACACTGGGCTTGCCCAGTCCATATCCACAGCCAGATCTCCTACCTAGCCATGCCTTTGCCCTTATTATAAAAATTCAACAAAATCATTTTCATAACTATCCATATTAAATTCCATCTTATTAGATATAACTCATTTTAGCAGGTCTGAATCTTTTCAAATTCTGATTCTTGTCATGCCCTCTGCTTTATATATGTAAGTCTGATAAGTGGGGCAGCTAGGTGGGGTACTGAGTAAGTAAGTACACTGGCCCTGGAGTCAGGAGGACCTGAGTTCAAATCCGATCTCAGACACTTGACACTTACATGTGACCGTGGGCAAGTCACTTAACCCCAGTTGCCTCGCCATCTCTCCTGAAAAAAAAAAATCTGATAAGCAAGTTTATGTCTTTATCCCTTACTGCTAAAAAGGTAAAACAGCATATAGCCAGGTTAAGTAAAGATCCCTGTGGCACTCCAGCAGGGACCTCCTAAGAGAATAGCCAATAACTTTTCTTTGCATTTGGCCACCCAACCACAGTTCCAAGTCCACCTAAAATGTACTATTAAAGATCTAGCCCACAGCTTTCCATCTTGTCCACAAGAATAAACTGGGAGGTTCTGTCAAATGATGTGATAAAATCTAGGTAAACTCCATCTTCAGCATTACTATGGACTACTACTGGTCAAAAAAGGAAATGAGGTTAGTCAGGAATGATGTACTGTTGATGAGGGTACATTGGTTCTTTGGGATCATTGCCCTCCTTGTCTAGATATTTATTTACCAATTCTGTAGTAGGAAAATACTAACTTGGAATCAGAAAAACCTGGGTCCAAGCTCTGACTCATCCCCTTACTAGCTGTGCAACTCCTGGGAAGTTGCTTAACCTCTTAGTTTCAGTTTCCTTTATCTGTAAAATGGGGATAACAGCACCTGCCTTAAAGCTTAGGGTCAGATGGCATAGCATATGTCAAGTGTTTTGTAAACCTCACAGCACTACATAAACATGAGAATTTTGCTATGAACCAAAATCAAGCTCACTGGCCTGGAATATTTAGGCCCCACTCTCTTTCCTTTTTAAAAAACCAGGACCCCAGGTTAGCCCCAGGCTAACCTTCTTTGGTTCTTCACTTGATGGCTGACAATGTCTCAGTAGTCTCATCTGCTAGTTTTTTCAGCACCCAGGAGAGCTAAACTCATCAAAAGTAGTTAGCCCTCTTACTCTCTCTCCTTGTTGATCTTGGATAACATCTCCTTTCTAGAAATTTTTGCTAAATCCTTTTTTAGTACAAAGATTATTCTCCTTTGGCAGAGAAAACAGAAGCAAAGTCTGAACTTCACAGCTTCAAGGTCTCTCAGGCATAATCATCCCACAAGCTCCAGGCAGCAGTTCTGTCCTCTGATCCTCTTCTTTTCCCCAACAGATGCAATGTGCTTCCCCCACCCCGGCCCTTCTTGGCTTTCCTCATTCATTCTGAGCCTTATTATTCCTGATCAATGTATTCTTAGAGCAACATGCTGTGCTTCTTTCGTCATCCTCTCTTATCTGCCCAGGCAACCATCTTCTGTACATGTCTGTAATGCATCCATATTGGTCTCTTTAGATAAGTCTCCTCCTTCCTCTTCACTGGCTTTGTTTCTTTTTGTGTCTTCAGAATTTCATTCTTCCCATCTCTACTGGGTAGACTTAGGCTGTATAATTTTTGTTCACAGGATCCAACCCATCCTTTGAAAGATGCTCTTCTAAGACTCAGAGTCCCCAAGTCAGACTATGCACAATTTTCCTTTTTTCTTATCCCAAATTCTAAGATGGAGTGATGTTGTATAGGACAGAAGCCCTCACCACTTCTTGAGGTCCATACAGATCATTCTAAGCCAGCACAGTTCTTTACATGGCAGAAAAAATACTCTACAGGGTAAAACACCTCCTAGACCAGGGTGAGCTCAAATCCATTCCCATTCACATAGGATCCTTAATCTAAAGTTATTTAGTCACATACTCCCCTTTCTACATTCCCACCTCCCCATGACAGGATCCTTTCAGCTGCAACAAGAAGTTGTTGCAAATACAAGTCTTGGCCGTTGCCTCCCTAGGGTCAAGTCATTTCCATGGCCAGGAGAGCCATGTTGCGCAGCTGCTGCTGCTGAGGGACCTCCAGGGACTCCTTATTCATCTATCTGTGTATCCTTTCAGTTCTGCAGATGTCTGATAATTCAAGCTGCCCACAATGACTAGTGTGTAGCACACCTCTATGCTAGGCTCAGGGTCAGTTTCCTGAACTTCTCTCATCTATATCCTTTTTATGGGCAGGTCTCTTGACAATATTATTTCTAATATTGTGTCCCTGATAACCAAATTCTTTATCTCAACCCAAGATGCTACTCTTTACCACACTTCCTCACTCTTAATTCCTGAATTTCCTCAAAAATATACCTTATCATGTTCCCTCTTTCCATTCCCACATTCTATTCTGTTCCTTTCAAAAAAGTTAAATAACTCCAAAGCTGTACTTCAGTCATGGGTTTCTTCCTACTTACGAGGTCAAATGTATTTCTTTGTATTAGGATCTCTTTACCTTGTTTGCTGTGTATGAAAACAGGCTGAGTATTATCTAGTCTCTTTTTCTCTCTTAATGTTTGTTAAAGTTAACTACTTGGTAAGCCCAGAGAAAACTGTCTCTGAAAGATGCAAAGCTGAATTCTGCAAAATAGACCAAACCAAGCCTACTGACAAAAGGAGTCTACTACATAGGTAAATGACTCAACAATTTTCAGTACAACGACATCCCTGTGGATGGCCAGAGGCAGCCCAGTAAGATCACCAATCCATCTAAGAAATTCAGCACAGTGCTGTGAGGAAAGACTAGGACTGGATGTCAGAAAGACCTGGTTGAGGCTCCAGCCTCACCATTTACTAGTTTGGACAAATTACGGAATCTCTGATTCTCAAGTTACCTATTTCACCTTTAAAATGCAGATAATTCTGGTCTCCTTTAGCCCAGGGTTTCTGAAAGATCAGCTGAGATCACAGGGCAGATGTAAAGATAGAAGGCATCTCAGAGACCATCTCATCCAACTCAATTTACTGATAAGGAAACTGAGGCCCAGGTGACAGAAGCAGTAAAGCGCAGTTCTGTTCAGCTGTTCAGTCATGTCCAACACTTCATGAGGCTGTGGACCACAGTACACCAATACTGTCTATGGGGCTTTCTTGGCAGCGATACTGGAGTGGTTTGTCATTTCCTTCTCCAATATATTAAAGCAAATAAAAAAAAATTAAAATAAAATTAAAATAAATTAAAATTAAAAATAAAATAAAATTAAAGGTCAAGACGAGTAACTTTTCCAGGGTCACATTCTAGTGTCTGAGGCCACATCTAAACTCAGATCTTCCTGGATTCAGGCCCAGTGCTCTATCCACTGAGCCACTTTGGTGCTCTTATTATGGCTATTAGTACTGTGAAAAGAAATAACAAGCCTGGAATCAGGAGGATCTGAGTTCAAATGTGGCCTCAGACATTTAACACAAAAACTAGCCGTGTGACCTTGGGCAAGTTGCTTGGCCCCAAGTGCCCTCCAAAATGCCAAAAAAAAAAAATCATTATTTAAAATAATAAATATTTTCTAGCACATTAGTACCATTTTTACAGCACTACATAAACATGAGAATTTTGCTATAAATCCATTGGGATCGTACCATTTTTGGTACCACTTAGGAAACTCCAAGAATTCTCTCCACCTAGTAACTGTTCCCCAGCTTCAAGTCTTAGGAGTTGCCTCTGGTACTGAAAGGTTAAGCTGCCTGGACTGGCCTAAGGTCAAATAACCAAAGTATCAGAAGTCATACCAGAGAGAACCCACCCAGGTCTGGCAAACCTAAAGGCCCACTCTCTATCCTCTTTCCCACCACCTGACTCTAAATAAAAATCGTTTTACTTAGGTTAAAATGAAAACAAAATTTTGGGACTCCTGGCAAGCAGCTAATTGATACCCAGGATAAACAGGAAACTAGTAAGAAACAACTTCACTGTTTTTCCTGAGCACAAGGCAGGGGGGCCTAAACTATCATAAACAGATGGCTGGCAAAGTTCTGGGCTCTTTGAGGACTTGTCAAACTCCTTGCCTGGGAATGGGGAGTGAACAGAAGTTCTACAAGCAAGCTAACAATGTTGACAATGAAATGAAATTAATTTTATTTCTTGCTCCAAATCAAAAGTTTCAGTTCAAGCTCCCAAAGTCTACATTCAGAATGAACAGACCCATATGATTGATCTTTTAACTCAATACAATGAGAAGCAACAGATCTACTTGGCTTTCTGAAGTCCTCCCAGAGCTTGGGTTAATCTTGAATCATCATTTATTCCCTTATAACAAGTTAATGACAACAACAAAAACCTTCTCTAGACATTTTGTAACACAAAGTTTAGCTTCTATTCCTTAACTTTAAGAAATAGTTTAGGAATAGTTTCTGTTTCTCTAAATCTGTGATCCTGCTATCAAACAGTAGTGTACAATGTGCTGGTTCACTGGCCATCTTCTCAATTTCTTCTCTATATATTCTTTGGGAGAACCTCATCAGTACCTTGGTTCAGGTATTATCTTTATGCAGAAGACTCACAGATCATCTCTCTTGTTGGCTCCAATTTGATATCATAAATTGCCTAGTGGTATTCTACACTCAACACTTAAAAAAAAAACTTCTTTATTCTCCACATTGCCCTCTTGCTGTTAATTTCCCTACATTTATTAATGATCCCATACGTTTCTACTGTCACCTTGGTTCACATCCTTGTCTCTTCCCTCCCCCAACCTGTCAATTCTCTCTCAACACCATTTCTTGCATGTGATCCATGATTCCTCATTTCCCAGGTACATCCTGCTCTTTCACCAGGACTATTCCAATGGCCTCCTAACTGCTCTCCCCTACACCCAGCTACAGCATGGCATTTTTTTTTTAAATTTAGTTTTAGTTTTCAGCTTTCACTTTTATAAGATTTTGAGTTTTAAATCTTCTCCCCTTCCTTGCCCTCCCCTGTCCCCAAGATGGCAAGCAGTCTGATATAGGTTATACATGTACAATCATATTAAACATATGTCCACATTAGTCATGTTGTAAAGAAGAATTAGAATCAAAGGGAAAAATCATGAGAAAGAAAAACCAAAGAAAAAGAGAGAGAAAATACGCTTTGATTTGCAGACTCCTTAGTTCTTTTTCTGTGTAAACAGCATTTTCCATCATGAGTTTTTTTTAATTGTCTCAGATCACTGTATTGTTGAGAAGAGCTAAGTCTATCAACGTTAGTCATAGCACAATGCTGCTGTTACTGTCACAATGTTCTGATTCTGCTCACTTCACTCAGCATCAATTCATGAAAGTCTTTCCAGGTTTTTCTGAAGTTCGCCTACTCATCATTTCTTATGGAACAATAGTATTCCATTCCAATCATATACCACAACTTGTTCAGACAACTGATGGGCATCCCCTCAATTTCCAGTTCTTGGCCACCACAAAAAGCAGCTAAAAATATTTTTGTACATGTGGATCCTTTTCCATTTTTATGATCTCTTTGGGATACAGACTTAGTAGTGGTACCACTGAATCAAAGGGTCACATGGTATTTCTAAAACACAGGTTTTTCTTACTAGGTCTGTCTCCAGCCTGCCTTTCTAGGCTTACTGAATATTACTCAACTCCTCACTTACCTGATGTTTCTGCCAGACTGGCTTATTTGCTGATCCCTGCAGACAACATCCCCTCTCTCCATGCCTGAAATGCACTGCCCTGCTCGATCACCCCTAATTTGTGGAATTCCTGCTTTCCTCAAGGCTTAGGTCAGGTGTCACCTCCTACAGGAGGCCTGGTCTCATCCTCTCAGTAGCTACTGCCTTAACTCAGAAAAGATTTTATATTTATTTTGCCTTTACTTTTCTTGTTTATGGCTTTTCCTTCCAGCAGAAAGCCAGCACCTTGGGGTGAGAAATCTGTTTTTCTTCTTTTTATTCCCCAGGGCCTATTGTTTAACAAGTATTTGTTGCATGAAAACACATGAAAGTGTCTGTCCCAGAAACACTGGTGTATGTAACCCAAAGTTAGGTCACTTTATCACTTCAGTCTTTAGTTTTCATATTTGTAAACTATGGTTAACATGAATTACAATTATCTACACAAATATGAGCAATTTTTATCCCTAATTCTCATTCCCTTTCAATTCAACAGACATTTATTAAGTGCCTACTTAAGTAAACAGAGAGTGTGGCTGGCCTTCCACACAATAAGCTCCCAGTATCTGAAGACCAGAAATTATAGACCAGTTGCTTGTTCTGCATGTGGAATTTGTGATCTAGTACAAGGATACAATATCCACATAGATATACAAAATAATAATACAAGAAAGCACAGAAGGTACATGGGAGTACTCTAGGGAACACAGGGGATAGAGGCCAGGGTATGCAGTCAGGAAGATCTAAGTTCAAATGCAACACCTCTGTCTGACTCAGTGAAACCATCTATAAAATGGAGATAACTGCACCTCCCTCCCAGGGGTGTTGTGAGAGGTTCTTGTGAAATACTATCATAAGGTGCTTTGCGATCCTTAAATTGCTATACAAATCCTAGCTAGGATAATAAGTACCCCTCCTCCTCCTGCTGCAGCTATTGCTACCACTACCACTACCACGACTTGTGCAGCGTTAGCTAAGCGGCACAGTAGATAGAGTTCCAGGCCTGGAGTCAGGAAGACCTGAGCTCAAATCTGGCCTGAGACACTAGCTGTTGTCACCTTGGGCAAGTTACTTCCCCCCTTCTGCCTCATTTTCCTCGTCTGTAAAAAGCTAGAGAAGGAAATGGCAAATCACTTCAGTATCTTTGCCAAGAAAATTCCCAATGGGGTTACAAGTTGAACACAAATGAAAAACAAGTGAACAGCAAAAATTACTAGTGGTCCATAATAGGAAAGGTTATTTCTCATTTGGGAATTAGGACTTTTATAAAATAATACAATTTCAAAGTTGAAAGCAACTTTAGGAACCATTTAGTCCAATGCACATTTGAACAAAATTCCTTGTAAGACATATCTGACAAGGAGTGATCCAGTGTCTGTCCAAGACTTCCATTTGCAGGGGAACAGCTGGCCACAAGGGCAGCCCATTCCCCATTGGTTTAGCTCTTATTACTTTGTTCACTACATGAAGCCTAAAATACTTCTTTGCAACATCTCCTTTGCTTCTAATTATGTCCTCACTAACCAAGCACAAGAAGCTTAATTCTTCTTTGGAGGTTAGAGACTGTGGGGGGCCCCTGGGCCAATTCCCCACCCCTCTTCCTCATCCCTCTCCCCCATAACCTTCCCAACAATCCTTCATGGAAGAGGAGGTATTTGAGCTGAATCCTGAAAGACTAACCCAACTACAGGGAAGGAGAAGGGAGGATTCAAGTTGTAGGTCACCCAAAGGTCAACAGGGAGGAAAGCAGAGGGTTGATGTGAGTCAGTTTGGACATCATTACAGATGAGAGGCTGAACAGTAGAACACAGAAGCACAAAGGAAGGAAGAGAGATGTTTGGACTAAAAACAGTGGGCCAATCATAAGGGGGAGGGGAAAGGAGCACCAGGAACTATGCTAACTAAGTGCTTTTTACAAATGTTATCTCATTTGAGGAAGAACAAAGAATGACCACTGAGTAGGGCAGTAAACAAGTTCCCAAAGTCTCCATGTCAACCAAGATAGAGAAAAGTCTTCAAGGCAAGCTGGCCAGGAAGATGTGTGAGAAAACAGGGGCAAGACAAGCTTCTCACCCAGTGAAAAAGCATGACAAGAGTTACAACTGGGGGTGGCTAGGTGGTGCAGCGAGTAGTGAGTGCACAGGCTCTGGAGTCAGGAGGACCTGAGTTCAAATATGGCCTCAGACACTTAGCACAAAACTAGCAGTGTGACCTTGGGCAAGTCACTTAACCCCAATTGCCCCACCTTACCCCCTCCAAAAAAAAAGTGGGGGAAAAAAGTTACAACTGGCCCACTTCAATCACTGAGATACATGTCAATCAAAACAATGGCATTTCTAGCAAAAGGCTTACTGCAAAAGAATTCCCACTCCCTGGAAAGAATAAGAAAGCTTCCCAGAGTTCTCAGAGTTTCACTTGTGTTTTTTGAAAGAAAGTGAACTTCTTACATCTAGAGGGTTATTCAGGTTGACAACATTATCAGAACTAATTTTCTGAACAGGATGTGAATCCACTGTGTTGGCTCAAGGAAGAGCACAGGACTACGGAAAAAACCTGGGTCAAAGTAGAAATCGTCCCTTGAGCTTGGATGGCAGAAGGCACAGGGAGGAAAGGAAAAGTCACCTACAAATACAGTAAAGAATGTCGGGTAACTAGGGACTGTGAGCCACACCGTGCTGCTTAAGCCTTGGAGGCGGCCGTTGGCCCGACCTCGGGACAGTCTTCCGGGACGAGTTGTCTGGGGGCTGCAGGACCCTGGCGGGGCGCAGCGCGCTCCAGCTCGGGGGAGGGAGGCTGGATCTGAAGCAAAGCCGGGCGGCCTCGGAGGCTGCACAGCCCGGGCCTTCTAAAGCCCCTCCCCCACCTGGGCCTCAGTTTCCTCATCTGTGGAAGGGGACGATGATAACGCCCACTTCACCAAGTTGGCGATAATAATGGCATCTACCTCACAGAGTTACGGGGAGGACCCGGCGCGGTAACACGTGAAGGGGCTCGGAGGAGCCCGCCGGCCGCGGGGGCGCCGGGAGGCTCTAACTTTGTCGTGGGCGCTCCGGGGCGACTTCACGGGACCCCACTTTGGGGCTGCGTGCTTTCGGGGAGGGGGGCTCTAACTTTATAATCTCACCAACACCTCGCACTTTAAAGCTGTGGGCGGGACCTCAACATGGTCAGGGGGCTCCGGACCGGGCGGCTCCCCAAGTCAGTGTGACCTCAGCTGCCCCTGTACCCGCGACATGGGAAGAGCGGCGCTCGGTCCCCCTACCCCCACGCAGAGCCCAGGCGCCTGGGGAGCGCCCGCCACCGCGCGGACCCGAAGCCGCGGAGCCGGGGCCGAGAAGCCCCGGCGGAGACCCTCCCCCTTTCTCCCAGGTCCCCCTCCCCTCTGCCGTGCCCGCCCCCAGCACTGACCGGCACGTGACCTGCTTGGTGCTCATGATGGAGGGTGAGTGACTGAAGGACGGACGGCTGGATGGAGAAGCGGCCGCTCGCGCACCCCCGCCGCCGCTGCCGCCGCCGCCGCCGCCTCCGCTCCCGAGCGCTCGGCCTCTTCCGCCCGGGGCACAGCTGCTCTGCCCCGTCCCTCCGCCCCGCCCCGCCCTCTCGGGCCTCACCTTGGTAGAGCCGGCCGGAAACTCCGCCGCCGTCACAATTGGTTCCGTCTCCTGGGCAGCCCCTCCCCCCCGGGTGCCGCGCGTACGCACAGCACGGCTCCTCCACGTGCACCCAGGCTCGTCTGGTTGTGCCTCCTGGTGCTCTGCTGCAGCTTCGATCTCGCTCGGGCCTATGCCCCTCGTCCCCGGCTGTGCCCAGCTCTTCCCTGGCCATCCGTGCAGTCCAGCCCCTACCTCTGCTGGCCCGTCTCCTCTTCCTCATCTCCCTCTCGCTCCAGCCATACCTTGTCTTTGTCCAGCGCCAGGATGCTGCTGGGCATCCCCTCCGCCCCCGCACCCTCATTGCGCTCTTCCCGCAGCTCAACCAGCTCCCCCTGTCCTTGGTGGTCTGGCTCAGACTTCCCACGGGAATGGTCTGGCTCAGACTTCCCACGGGAAAGCCCCTCGTGGGTAGATGCCCTCCGCAGGTGTCTCCTGCCCTCCTCGTCCCTCCCGGAGCCCCTGTCCTGGCTGTCCTCCCTCAGCTTCCCCTCCCTGGGTCGCTGCCTCCTCCGCAGCCTCCTCCAGTCCTCCCGGTCTGCGTCCCTCACACAATTGCCTCTTCTCAGCCCTGGGTCCCTCTGCGGCCCCTCCTCCTCCGAAGTGTCATCGTGCAGTCTCGTTCTGTCCCACTTGTCTCTCCCCTGGCCCCATCTGTCCACATAACGCTTGCTGGGCTTGCGGGACTGGGCGCACTGGCTCAAGTCACAGATCCAGGTGCCCCCTTCCAGCTCCCACACCCTGCCCAGATTGTCCCTCTGGAACTGCCTCACCATGCCGCTCCTTTCCAAATTGTCACTGTCACTATACTCTCTCTCATCCAAATTGTCCCTCTTTAGCCTTCTCCCCGTGTCCGGATTGTTCTCTGGGCTCCTGTTACTTTCCCAGTTATCCCTCCTCAGATACCTCCTCTTGTCCCAATTTTTCCTCCCATCTCTCCTATCCTTTTCCAACTTCTCCCTTCTTATTCTTGTACCTCTACTCAAGCCATACTTCCTCTTCTGTCTTTCCCTTTCCAGATTCTTCCTTAGCCCTGTCACCCCATCCCAGCTCTCCCTTGTCAGGCACCTATACCTGTTCCCCTTCAGTCTCCTCCCCCTGTCCTGAGAGTCCTTCCTTAGCCCTGTCACCCCATCCCAGCTCTTCCTTGACAGGTACCTCCTCCTAGCTAAATTTTCCCTCTTCAGTTTCCTCCCCCTGTCCCAAGAGTCCTTCCTTAGCCCTGTCACCCCATCCCAGCTCTCCCTTGACAGGTACCTCCTCCTAGCTAACTTATCCCTCTTCAGTCTCCTCCCCCTGTCCCAAGGGTCCTTCCTTAACCCTATCACCTCATCCCAACTCTCCTTTATCAGATACCTCCTCCGCTCTAAACTTTTCCTCTTTGGCATTTTCCCTCTGTCCCAACTGTCTTCCAGTCCCCTCCTGCTTAAATTGTCTCTCTTTAGCCTCCTACCTCTTTCCCAGTTGTCCCTGGGAAACCTTCCCAAATCCAGGTTGTCTTTGCTTAGTGTCTTCCTTTTATCCCAATCGTTTTTCCTCATCATCCTGTCCCAATTGTCTTTTCCCAGATACCTTTTCTCTTCCCAACTACCTTTCCCCATTCCCCTGTAATTGTCACAACTGCCCTTTGCTGCCCTTTCCCTGTCCCAACTGTCCCTTCTGAGCCTTCTCTTGAGAGTGTCCTTACTCAATCCTCTGTCCTTGTCCCATTTTTCCTTTTTTAGTCTCCTCCCCCTTTCCCAACTGTCCTTCCCCAGCCCAAAGTCCCTTTCTGAACTGTCCTGCCCCAAATACATCCCTCTTTTCCACTTATTTCTTGACAGTACCTTCCTATCCAAACTGCGCCTCCCCAGGCCCCTGTCTCTGTCCTGACTATCAGTCCTCAGTTCCTCGTTCATAAGTGAATTATCTATTTTACTCAGTCGTCTTATTGCAATTTCCAAACTGTCCCTCCTCAACCCATTTCTCCAAAAGAAAGAATCCTTAAGCCTTCTATCTCTGTCCCACATATCCCCATCCAAATTATTCTTTAATAGCTTCTTTCTTCCATCCCGATTTGCTCCAAGTAGCCCTCTGTCAGTCTCCCAAAATGCCTTTTTGAGGCTTTCTTCATCCCAGCTGACCCTTCCTGGGGTCCTTTTCCCCCAACTGTCTCTACTGGTCCCATTCCAACTGTCCCTTGATCCCATTCCACTTGTTACTTTTCATCCCCTCCTTTCCAAACTATTCTTCCTCATTCCCTTGTCTCTATACCAGGTGTCCCACCCCAAACCTCTCCTCCTGTTCAAACTATCCTTCCCCAGACCCTTCTACCCTCCCAACTATCCCTCCCCAGCCCCCTCCCTTTCCCAACTGTCCCCATTTATAAAATGAAGGGATTGGCCTGGATGGTCTCTCAGTTTCCTTCTAGCTCTAGAATTCTATGTTCCATGATCGCTGCTCAGCTTTCTTGAACCTAGGATGACAGCATGGCATACTGGAAAGCATTGGGTTTGGAGTCCAAGAACCTGGGTGCAAATCCTGATGCTTCCACTTGTGTCCTTGGGTAGGTAAGTCACTTAACCCTTCATAGACCTCAGTTTCCTTATCTGTAAAATGAGGGAGTTAAACTAGGTGATTCCTAAGCTCTGTTTTAGCTCAAAATCTATGAAACTATGAATCCCTTCCACCTACTCCCTCCCTGTCTCCCCCACCAAAACAACAACAACAAAAACAAAAACAGACATTGAAAGGAAATGGAATGAAGAGAACTGGCTTTGGGAACTGGGTAGAAAGTCACCCAATTATCCTCCATCCTCTCTTCTTTTCCCAAAAGCCCTCTCTTATATTTTTCAAGTCTTCCCTTAACCTTTAACCCTTAATCCAGTAAACTATCCTATCTCTTCCCTTTGTCCCAGAAGAGTCCTTCTTTAGCCCTGTGACCCCACCCAATAAAATAACAGGAGGATAATAGGGCGCCTTTCCAGCCAGTTTCAAATCCAGTCCTGTTCATCCCATTTGTTCTCATTTTTTGGGTGAGAGGAGAGGCATTGTGGGGGTAGGGTGGCAGGAGTAAGTGAAAGGGTGTAATGGAAATGCAAATTTAAAGATCTTCCCTGCCCTTAGGCCCTTTGATAGGCTTAAGAGACTCTGAGAACCTTCCTTGATTTGAAAATATACTCTGCCTCCTAATAGGCTGAATGTGGTCACATGGAGCCTGTGGCAGAAGGCTTAGTTTTCAGGAATGCCCACATCTTGATGCTGTGTGATTGGGCAGTGGGTCAAGAGGGTGGTTACATTCTCTGACCCAGGAGAAGGCTATATAATCCCTGATGTGAGGCTTTGTTTTGGGTCTCACTTTGAGAAGTGTTCTGTGATTTGATCAGATGAGACTATGGGAAGCTGTTGTTGAGAGCCCCCCAGCTTTGAAAAACCCAGATGTTGATTTGGTATGGATATAATGGTTGGACAGTTTGGAAACCTGTCTACTTGATCTGTTTCTCTGTCTTGATAATTCTCTTCTGTCTGTATACTCTGAAGTTTGGGGTGCTGACCTTTTTCCCCTGAACTAGATAAAGGATACATATTTGACTGATTAAAGTAAGCTTGTTAACCCATTTTGAGTTGCTTTCCTTTAACAAAACAGATCCAAGAACCTATGTTGGCAGCCACCTTGGGGATGCTGGGGTGCTTACTGATACAAAGGGATTCATGGTCTCAGATTTATAGCTAAATGAGACCTCAGGAGTCACTTAGACTTCAAGTCTCTCATCATACAGATAAAGAAGAGGATGGGGGATAATTATATAGGCCACATACTCAAAATATTTCATTCTTTCCAGCTGTCCCCATTCTTTCAAATCTCTCTGTAGCGCACGTAGCACTTAATTCCAATATTCTTATGTTCTTTATCTCTTTTTACTTGTTTATTATGTAGTACACATTAAATTGGCATAATCATACATCCTACAACTTCTCTGGATGTTTCTATGGGCTCCAGAGATGTCATAACTCAACACTTAGGCTTGGAGAGGGGGGTGTGATTAACTTCCTGGCTCCTTTGGGTCATATGATATCTTGATACTTAAAGGACTCATCACAATGGTATGATACAAAAAACTCCATACCACCCCTTGACATTGGCAGAGGGGCAGGATACCATACTGTAATAGTAATAGCATTTAAAGATTCCCCTGTATTGGCTTGGTTTTTGGTTTGATTATGTTAAAACCCAGAGCTTGTTAATCCCACTTGTGGGATGGACTTGTTGACGTGAAAAGAGAGTGCTGAACTGGGAGGAGCTGGTGATGTACATTTGGAGAGACACAAGAGAGAGGCAGAAGAACTTTTTGTAAGCAGCACCCTTGTGGAGGCAGAGAGAGACTGAGAGGATTGCTGAGGGCCACTTTGAATTGCCCTGGACTTTTGAGACCTGCCCCCAGAGCTGCCAAGGACTGAGGAGATATGGCCGTTTTGCTGATATTTTGTCTGTTTTGATGTTGTTTTGCCAGATTTGTCCACTGGTGAAAGACAGTCCTGTTGTTGAAGAAGTCCTGGAACCTGGCTGTTGGTTAAGAGCTCCTGAGACTGTTCTGCAGACAGAGAGTGAATACTGTCCACTGGTGAAGGACAGTGCTTGTTGCAGGGGTCTGGGAACCTTTCTGTTGGTTCAGAGCTACTGAGACTGTCCTGCAGACAGAGAGTGAATACTGTCCACTGGTGGACAGTGCTATTGTTGCAGGGGTCTGGGAACCTTTCTGTTGGTTCAGAAGCCCTGAAGAAGGATTTTCTTGTTGTATGTTTACAGAAATCCTGGGAGAAGGTTTTGCTAATGTTTTCAGGGGTCCTAGGACTGTTCTGCAGACAGAGGATGAATTAATGAAGAGACTGGCAATGTATCTTGTGGCCTTGCTAAGCTTTGTCTCCCCAGGAACAAAGATTGCTGAGAACTTGCCTCCTGTCAAGATGAAGAAAAGACCTCCATTTGGGTATTAAGTGCTGTGCTTAAACTTGTTGTAACTCTGGGGTAGATTCAATTGTGATCCAGGGGTGGGGAACTTTTGACCTTTTTGTGTTCTATGATTGAACAAATGAATGTACTTTACTTATGATTGGAAACTAATCTCCATTTGAGAAGAGGGGCTTTGTGATGGACTAAATGAAGGTACAGCTGTGATGGACTAAATGAAGGTACAGCCTAGGGGTGGAGTAGTATTTAGAACAGGGACTTTGTAATTGACTGAATGAATGTAAGGTCCTGGGGTGGGGTAGCACTTGGAGATTATTTAATCACACTTAGTAAATGCTGTATTTTGAATGATGTCATATTTTGATCTTCTCTGTTCTTAATTTGTCACTGAATAAAATGGAGAGCACCTATGCTGGTATTTTGAACCTTGGGAAGTTGCCTTTGCTTGGCATTACATTACACATACTTATTTAAAGAGGAATAGCTTCTAGCTCCACTTCTTCCTTTGACTTTCCCCATGGCATCCTGTAACACTAAGACATTCACTGAGTGACAGAGTATCACATCATGGTTTCATAATCAACCACATCCATATGCTAGCAAGAGTAGGGAGACTTCACTAACAATGGAACAGAATGAGCATTTATTAAGCACCTACGGTGTGCCAACACAGTATTTTACAAATATTATCTCTACGTTATTATTATCTAATTTTACTTTTCTGCTGTATATTTCCTTTCCTGAGTACTATCTTCCTCAAAATGGACATATTCAATACTTAAATAATCCTATTTTAGAAAAAAGAAATTGACCAAGCCATTGAACTCCCTAAGAAAAAATCCCCAGGACCAGATGGATTCACAAGTGAATTCTACCAAACATTTAAAGAACAATTAACTCCAATATTATATAAACTATTTAGAGAATAGACAAAGTCCTATCAAATTCCTTTTGTGACACAAATATGGTGCCGATACCTAAATGAGGAAGAGCAAATACAGAAAAAACTATAGACCAATTTCCTAATGAATATTGGTGCAAATACTTTAAATAAAATACTAGCCAGGAGATTACAGTAATTTATCACAAAGATCATACACTATTGGCATGTGAGATTCATATCAATATTAGGAAAAATAATAAACAAATAAAAAATAACAAAATGGACAAAAATCACATGATTATCTCAATAGATGCAGAAATAGCTTTTGATAAGATACAATACTCATTCCTATTAAAAACTCTAAAAAAACATAGGAATAAATGGAGCTTTCCTTAAAATATCGCCACTATTATTCAATATTGTACTAGAAATGCTAGCTATAGTGGTAAGAGAAGAAAAAGAAATAGAAGAAATGAGAATAGGCAATGAGGAAACAACTATTACTCTTTGAAAATGATATGATGGTATATTTGGAGAATCCCAATGAATAAACTAAAAAAAAAAAACGAGTTGAAATGATTAATAACTTTAGCAAAGTTGCAGGATATAAAATAAACCTACATAAATGATCAGCATTTCTGAATATTACCAACAAGGTCCAGTAGCAAGAGTTACAAAGATTCCATTTAAAATAACTGTAGATAACATAAAATCCTTGTGAGTCTACCTGCCACATAATCCCAGGAACCATATGCACATAATTACAAAACACTTTTCACACAAGTAAAGTCAGATCCTCAACAATTGGAAAAATATTAATTGCTCATGTATAGACTGACCCAATATATACCAAAAATGGCAATTCTGCTTGAATTAAAATTCCTATTCAGTGCTATACCAATCAAAAATTGTTTTATGGAGGTAGAAAAAAAATAACAAAATTTATATGGAAGGTCAAAAGGTCAAGAATTTCAAAGGAATTAATGACAAAAAGATGTGAAGGAAGGTGGCCTCGCTATAACAGATCTCAGAACATATTACAAAGTGGTAATTATCAAAACAATCTAAGAAATAGAGTGGTGGATCCATGAAATAGATTAGTTCCATGATAAACAGTAGGAGAAGACCATAGTTATCTTATGTTTAATGAATGTAAAGATCCAGACTTTTGAGAAAAGAGCTCACTATTTGACAAAACCTGCTGGGAAAACTGAAAAGCAATTTGTCACTTTTTTGTCAGAGCTTTAGACACAAAGGGTGATACCATAAGAAAATTAGAAGAATAAGGAATTGTTTTCCTGTCAGATCTATGGAGAAGGGAAGAATTTATGATCAAAAGAGACAGAAAGCATTTTGGGATATACAGTGGATAATTTTGATTACCTTCAATTCAAAAGATTTTGCACAAACCAATGCAGCCAAGATTAGAAGGAAAGCAGAAAACTAGGGGAAAATGTTTAAAGCAAATTTCTCTGATAAAGTCCTCATCTCTCAAATATATAGAGAACCAAGTCAAATTGATAAGAATGTCATTCCCTAATTGATAAATGGTTAAAGGATGTAAACAGGCAGTTTATAGATGAAGAAATCAAAGCTATCTATAGTCATATGAAAAAAAATGCTCTAAATCACTATTGATTAGAGAAATGCAAATTAAAACAACTCTGAGGTACCACCTCCTACTGACCGGGATGATAGAAGAGGAATTTTGAAATTCCCTTATCTGATAATCTGTTGGTTCTCCACCTCTCCCTCTGCCTTCCCTTACAAATTACAAAATTCTGCTCTTTATCCCTCGAACCCTCAATTCTCTCCCAAGGCCATTTGCCTTGGTTTAGCTGCTTTTTCCTCTTTTCTCCATCTTGAACTCTCAATTTGAATTTAGTGAGTCAGTTCAAACCTACACTGTCTTCTTTTTAGTCTGTAACCTCCTTATATTAACCATTGCACCCTGCCAAGCATCAGCTTTGGAATCACTCCTGTCATCTGTTGCCTTTGCTCCTGAACACATGCTAGTGAATGAATGAAAGGGAAGAAAATCATGAAACTGTTTTGATACTACACATGTATGTTATACAGCCTCACTGCTGCTAGCCAATCCTGCTCCACTTCCTTTATCAACTCAATATGCCACTCTCCACATTGCCTCTTCCAAACCCCTTTTCATCCCTCCTCCACCCTCCCATGGCTCCTTCCCCTTCCCCTTTAGAACTTTGCCTCATATTTTACAGAAAAAACAGGCGTTTCACCCTGAGCTCCATCTTTTTCCGCCTCCTCATGTCACATCACCCAGAACCTTCTTTCCACTTTCTCCTCCTTCATCCCTGTTTTGAATGGAGAATTGACCTTACTCCTTACCTTGACTAACCCCTTCTCTTGTCCAAGTGATCCCATCCCATTTTTTCCAAGATATTGTCCTCTCTGTCATCCCTACTCTCTCACTTAACCCCTGTCTCTCCCTGTCTATTGACTCCTTCCCAACTGCTTCAAACATATCTGTCTCCCCCATTCTCAAAAAGTCCTCAACTGATCTATCCCTGTTGATTAATGTCCTATTTCTCTTCTGCCCTTTTTGACCAAACTCTGAAAAACTCATCTACAATAGGTGCCTCCACATTCTCTCTTCTCACTCTCTTCAGAACCCCTTACAATCTGCCTTCTTACCTTATCACTCCACCCAATCTGCTCTCTCCAAAGTTAGCAGCTGCCTTTGATTGCTCCATCCAGTGGCCTTTTCTTATCCTCATTCTCCTTGACCCCTCTGTGGCTTTTGACACTGTTGGTCACTCTCTCCTCCTTAATACTTAACTCTCTTCTTTCTAGGTGTTCAGGACAGCCTCTCTTCTGGTTCTCTTCCTACCACTCTGACCACTCCCCCTCTGTCTCCTTTGCTGGATCCTCCCCCAGACCACCCCCTCAAACCACAAGTATCCCTCAGAGTTCTGTCCTGGGCCCTCTTCTCTTTCTGTACCCCTTCACTTAGTGTTATCATCAGCTTCCAATAATCATCTCTGTACTGATGATTCTCATATCTCCTTCTCCTGCCCCTTCCCCTCTGCTGAGCTTACCTTGACTAACCCCTTGCATTTCTTTTGTAACTGCTTTTCAGAAATCTCTAACTGGATGTCCAGTAGAATCTTAAATTCTATATGCCCCAAACAGAACTCATTGTCTTTCTTCCTAAACTTTCCCTACCTCCTACCTTCCCAGTCCCTCAGACTCAGAGCCTTGCGGTCATCCTGGGCTCCCCACTATCTCTCGCCCCCCCTTATCCAATCTGTTGCTGATGTCACCATTGTAACATCTCTTGAATACACCCCTTCTCTCCTCTGAAATGGCTGCCACTCTAGTGCGGGCCCTGAATCTCTTGATGTGTACAGCCCTCTCCCTAGATTATTGCTGTAGCTACTGGTGGGTCTGCCTGCATTACTAAGTCTCTACCCATTCCCGTCTATCCTCCATCCAGCCACCAAGGCTATTCCTAAAAACCAGGTCTCACTGTGTCACCAGCTGCCTTACTCACTGCACTCCAGTGACTCCCCGTTGCCTCCAGGATCAAACACAAAATCTTCTGTGTTCAAAGAGAGTGTACAGCTGTTCCCTTTGCGGTCTTCCTACACCTTACTCCTCTCTATGGACTCTTCACTCCAGTGACACTGGCCTCCTGGTTGTTCCATGAAGGAGACATTTTATGTCTGCTCCTCTCATTGTCTCCCGTGCCTGGAACATTCTCCCTCCTCATCTCTGCCTACAGACTTGCCTGACTTCCTTTAAGTCCCAACTAAATCCAATCTTTTACTCTGGCCTTCCATCAGACACTGGAATGGTTTGCCATTTCCTTCTTCTTATTATTATTTTGCTTTTTGGAGCAGGGAAGGCAGGTCAATTGGGGTTAAGTGACTTGCCCAAGGTCACTTGTAAATGGAAGTAAGTGTCAATTGTCTGAGGCTGGATTTGAACTCAGGTCCTCCTGACTCCAGGGCCAGTGCTCTATTTCCAGTTCATTTTACAGATGAGGAAACTGAGGCAAACAGGGTGAAGTGACTTGCCCAGGGTCACACAGCTAGTAAGTGTCTGAGGCTGTATTTAAACTCAAGTTCTTTTGATTCTATGACCAGTACTTTATCCACTGTACCACCTGGCTGCGCTACATCCTAGCACATAGTAGGTGTTTAAATACTTGTGTTACCCTATATACATATAGCCTCACAAAGTAGAGAACTAAAGGACCAAGATTTTAAGGTGACAGAGGAGCCTGAGGTTAGCAGTCCTGGTGGAGGAAGGGCAAGAAAGCAGCTCTAGAGCTGATGGCTTTAGGCCCTTTGATTTGTCTTTTGTTCCATCGAGGACCACTTTAGAGAAACCCCTCCCCTGTGGGGGTGGAACAAGGGTGTGGCCAAGAGTGTGAGTCCTGCGTGAAGGAAAGCACTGGGATCAAAAGGGCCCAGCCCACTTGGAAGTGTGGGCCTGTCTAGAAGAGCCAGCTGGTTCTCACTGAGCCTCTAGCCCACACAACTTAGGGGTTTTTATCTCTAGCACCCCCAGATTCTTTTGTTGGTGAATTGCACTGTAATAATTGTACCAAGTCCCAGAATGTTACAAAGTCCCCCAAATAAGATCCGGGACCACTGGAAAGAAATCAGCCTAAAAGTCACAGGTGGATGAAAATGATTCTTGTGCAGATGGCCGAGCACTACATTGAAAACCCCAAATGGGGTCACGAAAGAGTCTGGCACGACTGAAAACACAACATATGATTAGACAGACTGTTCGTGGAGCTGGTGCCTCAGTTAGTGCTGGAGTCTTGAACAAGCACAGAAAATGGAAAAAGAGCTGGTCCCAAACAGTCAACAAGCATTTGTTACATCAGTACACATTTATTAAGCACCTACAGTGTTCTAGACACTTGCGCTAATCACTGGGATTAGCACAAGAGAAAAGCAAAAATTAGTCCCAGCCTGATCTCAAGGAACTCTACATCCAGACAAGCTAGAGACAAGAGCAACTGGAGATAATCACCAAGAGAAGACAGTAGCATTAAAGGTGATCTGGAAAGGCTTGCAGTTGAAGATGGGATTTTAGTTCAAGATATCCAGCAGACAAAGATGATAGATTTGGAAACAGGTCTGGGAATCACCAACATAGAGATAATGATTGAGTCCAAGGGAACTGATGAGAGAACCAAGAGAGAGCAATGTCATGAAAACTTACTGTCAAGGAAAAGACGGTGATCAGTAGTGTCAAAGGTTGCTGAGAGTTGCAGAAGGATGAGGAGCGAGCAAAGACCATCAGATTTGGTAGCTCATACTTTTGGTTTTGGCTGAATGACGAGGTTGGAAGCCAGATAGTAGAGTTAGGAAGAGAATGAGAGGAAAGGAAATGGAGGCATAGATGGTGGTCATCCTTCTCAAGGAGAGTGGCCACAAAAGGGAGGAGATACTTGGAACAGTAGCTAGTAGGGATGGATGGATCAAGTAAGGAACGGGATGGATGTGTTTGTGGACAATAGAGTCAGCAGAGAAGGAGAAATTGAAGGTGAGAGAGAAAGGATGATAGGACAATCTGCTGGAGAAGATGGGAAAGACTGGGGTCACTTATGCATAAAGAAAAGGGTCATCTCTTCAAGTGAGATGGGGGTGAATCAGGATACAATGGCAGAAGGCATCTGGGTGGTGGGAGATGAAGAGCAGGGGAGAAGAGAGAGAGGAAGGTGTGGGAGATTTGAGGAGGGTTGAAAAGATTTGGAAAAACCATGGTCATGAGTGGGCTTATGAGTCAATGGGGATTGCTTTGTCATAGTGAGGACCCAGTTGAGATGATGTAACATAAATTTATGGTGAACTGAGTCAGCAGTTTCCTAGTTTTTCTCCATGTCTGTGTCTGTTCAGCAGCTTGGGAGGAGTGAAAGCTGTGGATGGTGGAAGCAAACCAAGGCTGAGGCTTTGCAGAGCAAGATTGGTGATGATGGAGACAAGGGATGAGGATAGGGCAGAGTTGAACTTGTTTACCAAGGGAGTCAGAATGGGGAAAGAAGGAGAGTGTAGCCAGAGCAAGGGTGATTGCCTGGAAAAGAATAGTAGGGTGCAGGGACTGGAAGTTATGATGAGGGCAAAGAACAGGGTTTAGGGGTGTGGGGCACAAGGAGAGGGTGGAATTGCAACAGGTTGTGGTCAGAGAAGGGAATTTCAGATTTTGTCAAGATGTCCATGATGCATTTGTGGATGGTGATGTCAGTTGTGATCAACGGTATGCCTGATGGCTGAATGATAAGACAAGAATGACCTGGGCTGCTTTTGTCGAGTTGTACGGTGTTTTCAAGGATCCCAAACTATTCCCTGACACAAAACCCCTTATTTCTGACACTGTGATGCTATGGAACTGTGAATTAATAAGATAACAGAATCTTTGGTGAATCAAAATGACAAGTGACCAGAATGGTAATGCAGAGCTGTATGGTGGGCAAAAGCAGGCTGCAAAATGTTACCAATCATGGCTTACACATTAGAAGGGACGTGGAAGATATCATCCAGGAACAGCATGATCAGAACAGGGGATGGGCCAGGAATACAACATTTAGGTGTCTTCTTCTGCTATTTTTTCCTGGACCCTCCTTGTCTTATATGAAGAGGTAATGCTCCTCCTTGCCAAGGCAAGTCCCTCTTTATGTACAAGGGAGAAGGAACCAGGGAAGGGGGTTTTGTTCTGGAAAGGTGGGGCTGGGGTGAGGGAAGGATGTTCACAGAGGTCTTCAGACCTCTGGGAGGATGGCCTAGGTGGATGACTGGATGGCTGAATGGGATGTGACCCAGAAGCTTGGCCAGCAGTAGGGATTAGTTGGCACATACTATCACCAGTCAACTGGGCTCAGTCCTAGGGTGTGAAAACCAGAGGTGAGGGGATTGACTTCCCTAGGCAACGGGGCATGAATTCAGGTCCAGGATAGAGGGTGCTGCAGGTCCAGTTGGGGAGGAGCATGCCAGCCGTCTTAAGCAGGTGGGCAGATGAACTGTATGGATGGCTTGACAGTAGGAGATGATAGGATGTGAGACTGACACTAATGAGATCATTAAGTAACTGAATAATAATGGTTAGCTTTCCTATAGTGTGTTAATGATTGCAAAGTGCTTTGCATATGTTATTTCACTAGACATTCACAATGCAGATACTATTCTTATCTCCATTTTACAGATGAAGAAACTGAGGCTTAGAGTAAGTGACTTACCCAAGGTCACACAACTAGTACATGTCTGAGGCAGGATTTGAACTCAGGACTTCTTCATTTTAAATCTGTCACTTTATCTACTGAGGTGCCACCATTTGGGTGGTCCAGGAATCAGGCAGCAGAGGCAGGGCTTGATCCTTCTGTTCTTCCTGATTTGGAGGCCGACAAGCTACCCACGACACCCAGCTGTCTCTCCTTATGCTAACTGCTTATTTTTACCAATTTGGGTATAGTTATATCTAGCTAGTGCTGCTGTTCTCTTTATCTCCTGTCGATAAAGATGTGGAGCTTTAAGTCTCTCCGGAGCCATTCTCAATTTTAAAACCAAAGAACTTTAGAGGTGGAAAGGGACCTTTCAAGGTCCAACCCCCTGATTGTGTTTAAGAGTCAGCCGAGGCAGGGGCAGGTGACAAGACCTTCCCAAGGTCACACAGCTGCCTCCTAACACGGTGGGATAGGGCTCCACGTCTCTTGCCCCTTCTTCCAACCTTCTTTCCACTTACTTTTCCTAAATAATTTTTTAAAAAATGATGACTGATGAACTAAAATCCAGCTGCATGAGGTCCCCTATCTGGGCACAGAAGTGTGGGCTCCCTGAGGCTGGCTCTTTAAGAGTAGGGTTGTGGGACCTCCCAGTTCCTGTCAGAATGAAGGCACGGCCGATCAGGTTGCCTGGACGGGAGGGGCCAGCTCCAGGTGTTCCCAGAAGGGGAGGAGGAAGTTGCGAAGTCTCTAGCTGCCCTGGGCATTTCTGCAGGGCCCTAGAGAATGCAGGCTCTGGAGGCTGTCCAAGCCGTCATCCGATTCTGCCACTGTGGAAAGGACATCTACTGCTTCAGGGTGCCTGATCTGTGTCCCGTGTGCCAGCAGCCCATGAGCTTCCGGAAGCTGGACGAGGCCCCTGTCAGCATGGCCACCCCGCTGATGCACGGCCACCGAGAGCAGTGCGTCTTCCTGCTCCGGCCCACCAGAGGGACCTTCCTTAGGTACAGTCATCTCCACAGGTGTCCTGCAGAGTGGCTTCAGCTCTTCCTCTCTGATTTTCCTCTTCACTTCCTCACTTAGAAAAGGGACAGTTTTTCTGGGTTTTTCTCTCATGATGTTGGATGTTGCTTCCTCCCTCTGTGGAGATGCAGGCTTTACATTTTTTTGCACAAAAATAATTGAATAACATTTTTGGTATTGAATAAGGTTATTAAATAACATTTTGGACTAGGAAAAGGAGCTCCAAGTGAGGAAATGCAGGTTGGTACCTTCTCTGTACCTTATATTTCTTTTTCATTTTTAATATTTTTTCCCAATTACATTTAAAAACAACTTTAACATTCATTTTTTAACATTTAAAATTTTCCCCCTCCTTCCCCCCTCATTGAGAAAGCAATCCATTTGAGGTATGTATCTCATAGTCTTAAGGGGTTGCCTGCTTACTAAGTGAATTGCCCAGGGTCACCTTGCCAGTGTCAGAGGTCTGATTTGAGCCCGGGTCTTTCTGCTTCTGATGCCTACCCTCTATCCATTCCACCAAGCTGCCTCTCTTCCTGGGGCTCAGCACAATACCTTTAACCCCTAATCACTCTGACTCTCTTTGATTGGCCAACAGTAGGTCTTAGGCCAAGCCCCACTTGGTCATTGTTTGGGCCCTCATTGGCCCAGAGTGAATGTAAATAACACTCATTGTTTGGGCCCTGATTGGCTCTGAGTGAATGTAAATACCAGTTTTTTTGTTTCAATCCAAACTTGAAGATCTTCTCTTTCAGATCTATTTTCTTTTTAAAAAGAGGCTATTCTTTTTTATTCAGCCTTAATCACAGAATGGGTGTTGCCCGAATTGAACTGAAACCTGTTAAAGACCTTATCTTGAAAAGGCTAAGGTCCCCCGCTGCAGCCTGATCCATTTCCAGTTGCCCTGATCCATATCTGGCCACTGGACCCAGAGGAGAAAGTGAGGCTGGTGCCTTTGCACAGCCCTCCCTCATTTAAATCCAATTCTCTTGCATATCATGGCACCACTTCCCCATGTCATTGTCTCCTTCTAGAACAAAGGACAAATAGTGGCAGCAGACACGTAGTAGGTGCTTTTTATATAAGTGTTTAATAAGTGATCCTAGCTCTCATTTATATAGATAGTACTTCTAAGGTTTGCCAAGTGTTTTACGTTCATAGCCCTATTTGAGCCTCACCATATCCCCAAGAGATGGGTGGTCCTGTTATGATCTCCATTTTGCAAATGGGGAAACAGAGGCTCCAAAACAAAGGTTAAGTGAACATGGTAAAGTGGGAAGACCCTCTGGCTTTGGAATCAGAAGATTTGAGGTCAAATCTCATCCCTGATGATGCAGATTTCCTGGGCAAATTACTTCATGGGCCTGGACCTGTTTCCTAATCACAAAAGGAGGAAGTCAGACTTAGCTTCTGTGGTGGTTCAGCTCTCCATTTATGGTCCTTTCTGAAAGGGGCCCCAGAGCTAATGGGAGTGACAGGGAGGAATTCAAACTCCTCACCCCATGGCCAGTGCTCCTTCCTCTTCCCCAAAGTCCTTCTCAGGTCCTTGCCTTTCTCCAGCCAACAAACACATGCCAATTCCCATTTACAGGCATATTTGAAGGGCAAACGTTTGAAGATAAACGTGTGGGCTGATCTCCCACACTGAAATTTTATTCCAGTCATTAGGCAGATTTTTCAAGCAACTTCAGCTTGAGGATGATAGAAAAAGTTCCTAGCTCTGGGCTTTCTTAGTCATGGGCCTTTGGGCTCCCCCAGCTGCCGATTTCCCCTCTGTTAAACTGGTACAAAGAGCCTTGAACCGCTTCCCTCACAGGAAGGCGCTTCTCATCTCAGGTATCGGCCCCTTCAGAAGGGGTCCATCCACCCTCATCATGAGACCAAAATGGATTCGTTGACAGTAGCTTTGAAGGTTGATTTCGACAACAGCCCATCCTGTAGAAATGTATTCCATCATTCTCATTGCTAGCTGTCTTGCATTTGCCTCTTGAGGGTTCTGATGAAACCTGATAATAACTAAATATCTAACATCTGTGGAGTGCTTTAAGGTTTGCAAAGCATTTTACATATGCTCTCTGAGCTGATCTTCACAACTCTATAAGGTAGAAGCTATAATTATTTCCATTTTACAGATGGGGACACTGAGCCTAAGAGAGACTAAGTGACTTATATACAGCTACTTAGTGACTGTGTCAGGATTAGAACTCGGGTTTGCTAGCTATGTAACCCTGGGTCACCTATCTGCTCTGAGTCTCATTTACTTCACCTGTAATATGGGGATGGAAGTACCTTCTTCACAACATTAAGATAAAGTAAGCAGAGTGTCCTATAGCTTTCTAAGTGCTATGTAAATGCCATCATTATTAAATGAATCTTTAAGATACATTTTCTTGAGAGTCAAGGAGTGCACTTTGGCATAATAGGAAGAGGGCTAGAATTAGGGTAATCTGCTTCATCCTTCCTAGCCGCAATTTCCTCCTCTGTAAAATAATGTTTTATGTAAAAATGTTCTTCTTAGGCTGAAATTCTAACCACTAAAATCATATTAACGTGTCAATAACTAATAGTTTTCTTAACCCTCCCAGAGATATTAAATGCACATTTACCCAAAGATATTTTAAATTGTTAAAATTAAGCCCTCCCCTGCTTCTCCTCCCCACCACCCTCTTGCTTTATCGTGGCCTGGAGCTGACTGGGTTCTTGAAGGCCATGCATAGAAATGCCAGCAGGTCTGACCAAGCTGGAAAGGCTTTGAGTATGGGCCGAAGCTGGGGATAGGCAGCTTCTTGTTCTCGAGAGAGAGGGGTGAAGTCTGAATTGGGATTTAAATAAGTATGAAACAAATCTAGACTAGGCCACTATGAATGCTTCTTCAGAGAGCCAAAAATCTAAGGGTTTGAGACAGAAATGAAATACCAGTTGCTGGTGTTCAGGGACCAGGGAATCATTACAGTCTCCCAGAGGCAAGATATAGGAGTATTGAAATATGTAAGGATGTATGAGTCTGATTTCACTTGTCCACTGAATACACTCTTACATTCTCTGCTCTTCTCCTGTACTAAAGTATGGCATAATGTCTGCGTCTGCCATGTCTGGTCCTGATTCTACTGCACTCATAAGGCAAAGACCTCAGAGAACATTGCTTCTCCCAGGATGCTCACTGAGCCTTACAGCCATGGATCAGTAGAAGGCACTGTCCTGTTCTGGCTCTTACGTCCTGTCCTCCCTCCTGTACCTTGAATGGTCCCTTAGGTATCTAAGGAGGGCCCCCCCCCATTCCTGATGTGAGTCAACAATCAGTCTGCAAGCATTATTAAGCACATAATATGTGTCACACATTGTGCTAGGCTCTGGTTATTCTGAATAATATTCTTCCTGGTCATTCTGACTTAGGACATTCTATGTATATCAGATATCAGTTTTTCAAGTGAAAAGAAATGATATATAGATTTCTAAAAATTGTTTGTCTTTTTCAGGGACTATGATGGAAATGCTGATCTCCATGTTGGAATAACCAATACACATGGTAAAAACGTTTTCCTTACCTCTTCATTCTTGTTCTCCCAGGTTCAGTTAGGTTCAATTATCCAAATGTTTATTTAAGAATACCTCCCAGGACCAAGCACATTTTTCTACCAATTAATGTACCTGGTGTTACACCCCTGCTGTGCACAAGGCAGGATGCTAGGTATGTAGGCCACACCTACTGAGAGAGAGGAGTGAAGTGAGGGGGGCTCCCTAACCCTAAGGAGCCCTGGGAGGAGGGGAGAAGAAATTTATACCCCATAGATGTTATACATGTGACAATTTGAGGAAAAGGAAAGTGATAATTAGGGGGAATCAGGAAGGGATTCCTATAGGAGGTTGCACATGAGCTAAGTCTTAAAGGAAGCTGGAGACCTATTTACTAGCTGTCTAGTTTTGGGCATTCGAGCCTTAGTTGTCATCTGTAAAACGGTTCAGTCACATCTGACTCTTTGTGTGACCTCATTTGAGATTTTCTCGGCAGAGATACTGGAGTGGTTTGTCATTTCCTTCTCCAGCTCATTTTATAGATGAGGAAACTGAGGCAAACAGGCTTAAGTGACTTGCCCAGGGTCACACAGCTAGTGAATGTCAGAGGCTGGATTTGATCTCTGGAAGATGAGTCTTCCTGACTCCAGTCCCCTCACTCTATCCACTGTGCCACCTAGCTACCTACAAAAATTACCTCACATCTTCAAAGGGTAATGAGGCTCAAATGATAAAATGTGTGTGTATAGCCCATGCTCTTCTCAAATGTGGGTCTGCTGAAAGTTACCTCAGATTCAAGATGTGTTTTGTGTCACCATCTATTCAAAACCATCTCATGAGTCTTTATTAATGTTAGTTAAAAGTAAAAGATACATATCTTGCATAAAACAATAAATGACAAGGAAAAAATCTTGTACAAACAGGGGTGTACTGTCCCACATCGTCCTTTAAGTCGTGGGAGAGGGAATATATATGTAAGGTATTAAAGCTTAAAACTGCATAAAGAGTCATTGAATCACCCTGTATGTGTGGTAGAAGGCACATATATTATTGAATATATATGGACAGTATAACTCAGACTTCTAGGCTAATGCCCCAGCCAGAGCCTGGGAACTGTACAGTGTATCAGCTGCTTCCCTACAGCTGTTGAGGTCATCTGTTGGCCTGGTGGGGCCATTGAGCTGTACCTGTATCAGCTGCTTCCCTACAGAGCTGTTGAGGTCATCTGCTGGCCTGGTGGGGCCATTGAGCTGTGCCTGTTTCTCCACAGAATCGCAAATGCTTTGTGACTTCTCTAAGGAAGAGTTTCAGCTCTTTTTAGCACAAGCCCTTAGACTGAGGTTCTCTTTTTTGAACCCCTTTGCTTCTGCCTGAACTGTCACTGAGTTTAGATTATCTGATTTAGTGAGAGCACATTCCTATCAAGTCACATTCTGTACCTGGTCACTAGCCTGAGTCCATTCAAATTACCCCAGGACTTCACCTGGTCAGACTATAAGCTTTAAACTTGTGTTACCTTCTTTACAGATATTAAAACTCACATGTCTTCTTGAATATGTGAAACTTTTTTTGTAAAGCTTTTTTTTTTTTTTGCAAAGGCTTTTAAGCAAACAACCAATCAATATTTGTTAAGCACCTACTATATGCAGGCACTGTGCTAATGGATCCATATTCTCACTGAAGTAGATCTGGGGGTCTTTAATCATTGGGTTTTATATTGGTGTAGACTATACTCATTTCTTAAAATACTCTTCTCTCTTTACCATATTCATATATTCAGCTACAGTTAACGCAAACCCAAGGATCAAATATTTTAAGTCAGAAGGTAGGCAAAGAATCTGTCCATGAGTAGCAAATTAGACCACAGACTTTTAATAGATTACATTGGTTGTAGATTTTTTTTCTTTAGGGAAACCTGACAAACTTCCAATGAAAGAATTTGGAGTTTTGGAGAATTTCTTCTTGTCTCCACTCAAGAACCTGGGACCCACTGATACCAGACCAATCCTTATTTGGGAAGTTTTTGTTTACATATTAGAAAGTTGATTATGTGTGAAGTAATGATTTTGTAGCTGCTTTTCCATGATTTGTTCCCCTAAAGCAGAATTCATAATCATGTTACTAGACCAGTTTGATTTTTTTTTTTTAAATAGGAATTGTATATAATTACAATGAGCAAGGTGTCCGCAGAGATGAAGCTGGGTGGGAACAGAGTATAAGTATTCCGCTATTACAGCCCAACATGTTTGGACTGATGGACCAATGGGACAAATATCTGGAAGAGTTCTCTGCAACAGATGCCTGGTCTCCAAACAGGTATGTAGTTCCATAGAACCTAATAGGATAACAAAAGTATCCCCGAGTAGGATCCCCAATAGCCACTTTTTGTGAGACATTAGAGATTTCCCCAGGATTAGCAGACTTCTCAGTGATAGAAATGAAACGGGTCTTTATTCAATGAGTTTTAACTCACACAAGGAAGGCTTGTGACAGGGAAATGGGGACCAGCTATTCTGAGGGACAGGGTATGCCTGGGACTCAACCAACACAGGGTGGTCTGGGCCTCGGGGAAGATGATTTTCAGACCAGGTAGGAAGAAGGGGGTTGGTGGTCCCATAAGAGCCCCCCTCTTGATCTGACATCTGGATTCTTGTCTCTCCTCTTAGTTGGGTGGGGGGCAGTACGCTTGCCTGGTTTCTGTTGCATTCAATAGGTCTGTTCCAGTACAGGAGATCAGAGATCTTAAGGGAAGAGGTGGGGTCTTTAGTAGGCACATCTGATAGATTTCTCATTAGGCATGGGGGGTGACATTTAGTGAGGCTAGAAGTTTCTAGTACAGAAGATTCTAGACATTGGGGATTCCAGAAGAGGGGCAGGACAGGCACAAAGTGAACGGTCATTTCTGGAGCAGAGGATGACTTATGATAAGAAAGACGAGACACCCAGAAAATAGTTTTTTTAGGCTACGACAGTACATAACAAAATTCCAACTGGGGCTGCATAATTGGGCCAGTGAATTTTCTGCAAATCCGCTAAACATGAAAGCAGGATAGATTCTTCTGCATGAACAAAACCACAACCACAGCAATTCAGATTGAATTAACCTTGGGTAGAGGTGGGGGTGGGGAACTTCATAAAGATCAGAATCTGAGAAATTACTATTTTCTTCTCATATGTTTCCAGGCACATTTCTCAAGTAGTGATCTTGACATTTGTACAGTACACACTAATGTTAATTTGATGACCACCACCCCTGCTATGTTCTGTTCATCTGTATGTCTTTTAAAACTTACCATGAATTCAGAGAAGCAGCCTGATACAGAGTGAGGAGCATTAGCTCAGGAGTCAGTCACCTGGGTTCCAATCCCACCTCTGAACCCTCCAGCGTGAACTTAATCACCCTCATCCACAAAAGGAGAGGGGTCAGAGGAAAAGACATTTGAGGTCGCCTCTGCTTCTGATGGAATAAATTCTGATGAAATAAATTCTCTTTCTGAGATATCCCTTGGAATAAATGGGACCCCTCTAGATGATCACCAAAGCAATAGGAGAGGGAACGGAAAGGGCATTGCTTTGGGAGCTCCAAGTCCTTCCACTAACTGTGTGACCTTAGACAAGTCCCTCTATCTTCTTGAGTCTGTTTCCTTAACTAAATTATTAAGAAATAAATTATTTTGGCCTCAGACACTTGACACACTTATTAGCCATGTGACTTTGGGCAAGTAACCCCAACTGCCCTCCAAAAAGCAAAATAAATAAATAAATAAAATTATTTCCAGGGTCCCTTCGAGTTCTAAAATTCCATAGTTAGGATCTACAGATGACTCATATAATTTAGACTAGCAATCACAGTACTACAATCTGGAATTGAATCATTAAGTTAAAACTTAACTATACTTTACATGGGGCCTCTAAGGTTTGCAAAGCACTCCCCAAATACTGGCTCACATTAGTCTCATAATGACCCTGGGGGTCAATACTCTTGCCCTCCCTATTTTAGATGTGAGGAAACTGAATCAGGGAGATTTAGCTCTGGGTCACATGGCTCATAAGTGTCCAAGGTGGGATTCAAGCCTGCCTGGCTCTTCTGATTCCAGCTTCAGCACTGTCCATCACATCTCTACCAGAAGCACACGGTTTATGTGCCTGCTCTCCAAATGTCAACTTTTTATTCCCTTTAATTATCCACTTTTGAGCATGGAGAAACAAATGGCAGTCAGCCAAGGCTCTTATGATCACCCTGGCTAGTTTTGGCTTCAGTGCATCCCCCCAAAGCATGTGGGAGTGAAGTAGGAAGGATGCACCCCGAAGTTTAGGCCAGTTATTTGACAGCTCCTCTGTATGGCTTTGCCTGTCACCTATAAAATTCCTTCTGAGTCCTTTTTAAATGATTGAATTTGTTTTCAAAGGTATGAAGAACATTGCCACAACTGTTATACTTATGCCCTGACATTCATTAATTATATGCTGGCTGCAGAAGGGAAACATCAGTTGGACAAAAACGAATTCACTGAGAAATTTGTGTTACCAAGGACAAAGAGAGCTTCTAAGTATATCACTCTCTATCGGGCAATAGAAGCACATGGTTTCTACATTATTGATCGCCTTGATTCAGATACAAGTCTTCCTTTGGGGAACAATTTATGAATGGAATTTTAAAATGCACTTCTATGTGAAGAAAGGAGATGAAATTTGGAGAGCTGTTATACAAGGGATTGATCCCTGAACTTTCAGTCTTCTTTCCATTGGGCTGTCATGGCTGAATAATTCACTACCTGGTGGCCAGTCTGTTTGCTGATGGGCCTTCTCACGATCAGTCTTGTCCTCAGACACAGTCCATCACCAGTACTATACCTGAAATCTTTTCTGCATAACATGCCATGGCATAACTTGCATGAAATCTTACTTTCTTTGGTCTCAAGAATCTAGAATAACTTCCCTGCCATGATGTGGTTATTAGAGTTTAATCTTTATTTTAAATTGTACTGATGATGTTTATATTTATATCACAGTCATTCCTGGATATACTGCTCCCCCCTTTAAAAAAAAAAGATTATATATACGTATATATATTTGTTTCTTACATCACTATAGTATCCCATGTATTCCTCCTCCATCCACTCCCAGAGCACCATCCCATATATGACAAAAATATTTTTTAGAGAAAGCCCAACTGATACGTTAAAAAAAAGTCCAAAAGCAGGTGCAATGTGTAACACCTGTGGACCTCCCCCCTTCACAAATGGGTGGATGGGGGGGGGTGGGCTTCTCTTATCTCTTCATTTGAGTCTGAATCTTTTAACAAATAAAAAGTTAAGCAAAACAATCTATGTAGTATTCTTATCTGAAAGTATATGTATTATTCTTTTCTCATAATCTATACCTTTCTGCCATGAGGAGAAAAGATACATTTTAGGAGTGGCATTTTTTACATGACTGGAAATCATGTTATACCACAGCCTCCAAGGGATCAAAATTATGAGTCAACCTAAGGGAAAGATGTATAGTAGACATGAATAGCCTACAATATATTACCAACAACAAATTGCTCATAAGAAGTGACATAAAGGATTATCAGAGAGCTGTATAACTGGGAAGAACAAGGGGAAGGCGTAATGGATAACCATGTCATACCGGTGTCTATGTACTATACGGGGACATTTATAGGAGCACGTGCACATGACAGAAAGGAGTAGACACACTGGGTTCTGCACATCACTGACATCCCAAGTTTACCGACGTCTTGCAGTACTGAACTACATGCATCGTGTTTAATGAAAATATCCCAAATATCAGCATTTTTCAGTTCAAGTAACCCAGTATAAATTCTCTCAAAGATCACCAAAACCTTTTTTCTCCTGTACTTTACTAGCCTAAAGTTTCTAACCAATACAATGAAACGTGCCTAGTAAGTACCAACATTTAAATTAGTTTCAATGTGCAGACTCACACAATACCTTTTCATCCCCTCATCCTCAAGAGGATTCTTTGTCCAATCTCCTTCACTCCTCCAGTGACTGTTTGTGGTTTTGGCATTATCTTTATGTGGATTACTGCTGAATCTAGAGTCCAGCCAGCCCTAATTTTCCCTAGAGCTCCTGTCCTAAATCTCTAATTGCCCATGCATCTCCATTGGAATGTCCCTCTGGTACTTTTATCTCAACATGCCGTACACTATACTCACTATCATCTCCACTAAATCTGCCTCTCCTGCCCAACTTCCCTACCATCCTCACGATCAGGATTAAAGCCTACGTCATTTATGACTCCTCCTTAGAGAAGGCACTTAGCTATCTTATATTTCTGCAACTTTTTTAGGTTGTTTGTTCCCATACACATCTAGAAAAAGTCTGAGAGTGCTTTGCCAACTTTTCTGGCTAAGAAGGAAATTAAAGGGCTCATAAACTTACTTTGGAACTTTCATTCCCTATCTGGTTGAAATATTTTGTTATGGTTAGTACCTCTTTTCAGGTGTGACTTGTGAAAATGAATTCAATTAAATTAGCATTCTGAGAGCATCCTGTGGGTACCTGTCTCCTTGATGGGGGAGTATGGTTTAAATGAAGGAGGAGCAGACTTGGAGGCAGAGGACCTTGGCTCTCATCCTGGCTTTGACAAACTTGTGTGCCGTCTGGCTAATCACTTAACTCAGATGAGTAATACCCTGAAATACCTATTCCTTGAGGGAACTACTCTTTTTTTTTTTTTTTTGAGTGGCCAGCTTAGCATGGAGGGCAGGAAGCTCGTTTTGAAATCAGAAAGGCATGGGTTCAAGTTCTGTCCCTGACACCCACTGACTGTGTGACCTTGGGCAGGTCCCTGACCTCATTACTCAGGCAGCTCTCTCAGATGAAGTTACTGAAGAGCTGTTGGCTGGAGTTAGAAAAAAAAGCTTCATCACCCAGTGCTCCCCATGCTGATTTAATCATAGGTTTAGTTAAAATTGAAATGATTGCTTAATGTTCTCTAAAACAAAATGTTGTGCTAGTTCTATATGATTCTCATAGCACCAAGACTTTTTTTTTTTTGTGGAGTGGAAGGAAAAGAAAGTGCTGAATCCCAAGATCTGGATGCTCATCTCACCTCTGCTACTCATTTGCTCTGTGACTTAACTGGGCCTCAGTTTTCTCATCTGTAAAATGAGAGGTTTGCACTAGAACCTCTCCAAGGTCAAGTTCTGACCTCCCGTGGCTCCAAGGAAGATAGGAGAATTGCAGGATCTCCCATTTGATAGAGGAGGTGTCTAAGGCTCAGAGAGTGGAAGTGACTTGCCCAAAGTCAGAAAATTAACAAGAACCTGAACCTACACCTTCTGACTGATTTTAAGAGACTAACATGACCTTTATGTGGCTGAATATTAAAAAGAAAAGAGCAGGAGCTTTTGCTTCTTAATTACTACTTCACTTTTACTTTGCCCAGGCCTGGGCACATAATGGGTACTCAGTGAATACTTGTTAGTGAGTTAAGAATTTGGATTTTTGGCTTGTGTCAAATTTCCTCTTGGTCACTTCGCTCACGAGAAGAAACCCAACGACTCAGGATTACTTCCTGAAATAAAAACAAACCCCAAAACCTCCATTAATCAGTCAGTCGACAAGCACCTGCCCTGTACTAGGTGCTAAGAATACAAAGACAAAATGAAAGAGTCCTGGGGAGACAACACATACATTTATAAGCATGTACAAAACATACGTACATACACAAGGCAAATTTTTAGGGAAAGGAGCACTGGCAGCTGGGGATTAGGACAGGCAGAGATGTTGAAACTGTCGTTTTGGAGAAAACGTGGGATTCTAAGAGGCTCTGGGAGGGGACGGTGCCTTCTGGGCACAGGAGAGAGCTAGTGAATAGTAGAGGGGGGAGTGGATGTTACGCATGAGGAAGAACAAGTCTGGCTGGGCTAGGGGAGTAAGGAACAGTAAATGCTGGAACGGGAGGATGGGGCCAGGCTGTGAGGGGCTTTCAAAATTAATTAAGAGGATCTTAGGGTTGATCCTGGAGGTAAAGGGAACCATTCAAATTTACTAAGCCAGGGAGTGACATGGTCAGATCTCCCATGTAGCTATATTGGCAGCTATATGGATGATGGACTGGAGAGGCAGGGAGAAAAAACGAGGCTATTGGAACAGTCCAGGCAAAAGGGGACGAGAGCCAGAAATAGGGTGGGGGGCTGGATTCTTGAGAGGATGTGTAGGTGGGAATGTCAAGACTTGGCAAATGATTAGATAGGTAGGACAGGGGAGGGTGAGGAATCAAGGATAACACTGAAGTTATGAACCTGGGATGCTGGCAAGCTAGTGGTGCCCTTGAGAGAATTAGGGATGTCTGGAAGGGCAGGGGGCAGTTTGTGTACAAATATATGAATTTAATTTTGGAAATGCTGAATTTGAGATGACTATGGTACATCCAGTTTTTATCCAACAGGCAATCAGAGATAGCTGACTAGAAATCAGTTAACTGTTAACTATTAACCTCCCATCCCCTGCCCCCCCAATAATTACAACAAAACAAAAAAACAACTTGAAATAACCCTACCAATATTGTGCATGTTCTTATCTTTAGTTTTACTTTCGCTAGAATGAGACTAGCTCATACCCTCAAATATGTTGACTATCTGGCACTTTTTTAACAATGGCCTTTAATAAGACTAGGAAATGATTTCATGAACTGCAACTCACATTTGAAGGAAATGAAAGAATGCTTTCATTTGTTTACAATCCTTGAATGTGAACATGTGACAAAATGTAAGTTCAATAAAAATCTGCCGAGCAAAGAGTGTGCATTGAAGTAAAGCCCTGATGTGGGGAGGTTCACCTTTCAGAACTGGCATTAGCACTATGACAGACAGCCAGTACTCAAGCCTTCTGAGCAGAAATAACCGTGTGTGTATAAAAACAGACAGACGATGGAATACAAAGGTAGCTTCCAAATGTCAGGGATAAAATATGGGAACATTAAAGTAGAGAATATGGAACGGCAGAGAACCTTGCAGGAGAGGACAATTACTATTGTCATGGCACTCTGTGCATTCAATAAAGAAGATACTACTTCATCCTCAGGTAGTTTACAATACCAACAGGGAGAAAAAGGGAATATATGTGAAGTAATCAGAAGATAGTTCAAGGTGGATAGTTCATAACAAAGTTGGAAATCATTTGGTGCAGAGAAAGGGACCCAGCAAAGGTCACATAGAAGGAAAAAAACAGATGTAGCCCAATAATGTAATATCAAAAAAGTCAAAGAAAATGAATTTCAAGGCAAAGAGAGTAGTTCGACAGTGGCAAATGGACTGGAGAGATGGAGAAAAATCAAAAAGTCAAAGGGAGCAAAGGTTTAAGATGCTGGGTTTGACAAACAGTTCGTAATTAACAACCTTGAAAAGAGCAGCTTTAGGAGAAAGAGCTTAGTTGGGAGCCAAATTTCAGAATGTTAATGCTGAAAAGTATGATCGTGAAATTTAAGATAGACAGACACTACCTGTTCAATGGGTCTGGCAAAGGAAAAGAGTGTAAGAAGATAACTGGGAAGAACTGAAGTTGGCAAAGATTCATTTAAGTTTTAAGGCAGAAGGGAAAGAAGCATTGGAGAGAGATTCAAGGTGCAAGAAAGGGAAGGCTGGCCTTCTATGTCTGTTTACAACAGATGTCCTAGCTAATACCCTACAACAAACAGAACCTTCTGGGTGATCATCTGAATCTAAATCAACTCACCTGAACTTTAATTCTTTTCAGACATTCTGGTGATTCCATTTCTTTGTCAGTCATATTAGATGGTCTAATTAAATAGCATAATAGAAGCTCCTGTTGAAAAACAAAGCAAACTCCATGACTTAAAAAGAATTCAATTTATTACCAACTTAGATGATCCTGTTACAAATATAGGAAGTCTCTTCTTTTCACCGTAATGTGTTTAGGTACCTTGTTGTCATAAAAGGGAACAATCTACAGTGAATCATAGGAACAATGTTAAATTGGGGGAATTTGTTCCTGGCCATGAACCTGACAGCAAATAAACTATACCCATAACTCAAGCAGCATGTCACAAAACCAAAGATATAACAACTGTAAATATCCACGATAATTCGAAATAGCAAAATTGTGCTCCAAATCCTTATATATATATATATATATATATATATATATACATATACATATGTGTATAAAAGGAAATATACTATATGCAGTGATTTTCCTGTATCAAGCACACTTCAATAGATCCGTGCCTTCACTGAGGTGGGAACTGCCTCCAGTTGTACAGATCACCACCCATCCACAATGTTTGAAAATAATACTGTGCAATGTTAGTTCACATCTACCTATAAATTCTTTTTTAAATTTTTTGTTAGGTTTTTGACAAACACCATCAAACATAAGCATTTCCATACACAAAGACCAGAAAAAGAGGACTGTATATAAAAACACCTATCACATTCAGCTTGAATTTTTAAAGAATATTTAAAAATTTAACATTAGTTTCAAAGTTGTCCTGCTTGTTTATGTTTCCTTATTCTCTTCAGTGCATTTCAAAATGCTACAGGGACCCTTTTCTTGCCATCCGATTGCAAATCTCTTTCTTCCCTTCCCTTCATTGTCCCAGTTCATCCTCCATCTGCATTGTCTGTAGCTATAGACTGACCAAAGGGCTGGCTATCCATTCAAGTTTATGTCACACAGTCTAGAGAAGAGGTATTCTTCATCCATTTCGTTTTTCCTGTATTGACTGTTAAGCTGGTCTGTTTTTGATTGGTCATGAATCTCAGGAATGGCATTGTGGAATTCTGGGGCTTGATGCAAACAATAAAATGCCATCTAAAAACGCAAGCATATGAAGAACTTCTCTACCAGGAAGTAATTCTTCTTCTGTTAAGACTCTATGTAGGGAATTTCTCCATGACTATGATAAAATGGCACTTGTATGGATATGTCTCTTGGTTTTTTGCTTAGTTTGATTTTGGTAATCTATATATCACTAAACAAAGCCCTTTGTCAGAAAATCTACCAGGAATCTCACATGATCTTAATACACACAAGATTTACTCTGTTGGAAGAAAGTCTTTTAAAGTCATATACTTTGATGAAGTCAAGCGATTTTTTACAAATCAATAAACAATTAATATTATTTCCTTTTCACTTCAGTTAATAGTGTACCTGTGAAGATGTGGTCTGTTGTACAATATTGTGACCTGTCTATTTCCTTTTCAGGTTTTCATCACGAATACTTTTGTTACACTTATAGCTTATGCTGAAAGGTTTTTTTTTTTTTAAGAGAAAACAGATGAGTTTGTGTTGTATGGCATGGTCAACAACAACTACAATTCATCTTATAGTGTTTGTGTTTGCCTTCTTATGATACATATGAGATTATGTTTGTTTCTAATGCTTGTTAATTGCTTGTTTCTTAGAAGTTTTGTAATTACAAGAGCTATCCTTCGTCTAGTAATGCAAACTAATTTATATTGCTATAGAATGTAAAAATACACATATACATTTTATAATATACCTTGCTATATTAAGAGTTGAGGCTTTTCTCCCCCTCCAAGTTAGGGTCCTTGTTCACTGGAAATGACTTTTACCCCCTAGACAATATGATTGTATACTCCTAGGCAGAATATTTGTATATATACAAATATATAAAAAGTATATTCCTATGTAGAATCTGAAAAGTTTCAGGTCTGGGTCCTCTTTTCTCTCTATATTCTCTCACTTAGTGACATCATAAATCTCGTGGGTTTAGTTATCTCTATGCAAATGACTTAGAGCCCTCCTATCTCCCTTGAGCTTTGGTCCCACATCACCAGGTGCCTACTGGACTACTCAAATTTACCGTGCCCATAGAAGAGCTCTGTATCTTTTTCCCCAGATCTCTTTTTCTTTTCAATTAACCACCTAGATTTACAACCTTGTTATCACTCTTGAAAACATTTCACTCCAGCTCATCCATGTTTCTAATCAGCTGCCAAATCTTCTCTCCACAATCTCTCTTATATGTGTCCCCTCTTCTCCAGTCAAACAGCTACCACCGCAGTTCAGATCTCAATACCTCTCACTTCCTATTTGGTCTCTCTGCTGGAATCTCTCCCCATTCAAATCCATTCTACACACAATGATTTCTTCAAAGCTCAGCTCCTGACCATGCCACCACCTTCCACCCCATTCAATAAACTCCAGTGGCTCATTCCTACCTCTGGGCCAAACACCACCTCCTCCTGTTTGGCATTTATAAAACTCTTCACCATCTGATCCCTTCCTCCCTGTCTAGTATCCTCACAAATTACTCCCCTTCTATGCACTTTATGGTCCAGCTACAGTGGCCCACTTACTGCTCTGGACACAATACACTCCTGTCTCTGCACATGTCTCCTATGCTCTCTCTCCCCCATCTTGTAATTCCTAGATTTCTTCAAGCCTCATCTCAAAGCACCACATTCTGGAGGCACCTTTCTTGGTTCCCACTTTCACCTTTCTCATTCAATGTTAACTTGTGTCTGCTTTGAAAGGGTCTTATATATTCCTATGTACATGTTGTCTCTTCATTTGGAACGTAAGGTCCTTGAGGTCATGGAATTCTTCCACTTTTGTCTCTGCATCTGCAGTGCTTAGCATGGTGACTGCGATATAAAAAGCTTCATCATAAATGCTTGCTGATTGTTCAGAAAAAGTTTTCTAAATTGTTCTAAAAAAGTTCTATTAAGAAGACTTTGTTCTCTTAGTTCAGAAAATACCTCAAGGTCATTGTTTCTGGCACTGGTAAACAGTGTAGAGCTAGAACTCCCTGGGAATAATAATGGCCACAACAATTGTCTATATTTTTACTTTTTTGCCTCAAGTAGACTGGCAAAAGAGGCATTCTGATCCTATGCTTTTCATTCCTCTCAACCAATTAAAATGCTCAAAAATCCCAAAGCATAGCAAGGAAATGGAGGGAAGTAAGTATTACCTTATTTCCCCATCAATCAGACCATCTTTTTCAGCTCACTGAAAAAACAAGAGTGTAACTAAGACATATCAGAGATGGGAAGTTATTTTGGGAGTTGTTACTCCTCCCCTCCCCCCCCATCTAGAAGAACACTTAAGACTGTAGCACCCCTCGTCTCTAGCTGGTTGTAAAGAATATCCTTTAAAATTTTCATTGACATATGTAAGTTTTGTGCATGTGTTTATTTTCTTTTCCTAATCTATTTTGAATGCTAATTTACCATTCATTTGGAGGGATCTTTGCTACCAAATAAAGGAATAAAATAGATGATAAAAGCTGATCAAATATCATCCATTTAAAATTCTTTGGACTCAATGGAAATAGCTTTGATTCAGCTACATTAAACTGAAATGGCTGCATTAAGTAGCCCTTATTTAATTGGTAGTTACTGATATTCTCTTCTTGTTTTGCTTTTTGGAGGGCAATTGAGGTTACCTACCGATATTCTCTTAAGTGCCTTTGATACCACTACCTATGATTTTTCCAATTATTCAGTATCTTCTCATTTCAGATAGTTTGAAAAAAATCAATGTCAATGTTTTCAAAATTGTGAAATTCTGAAGACTTGAAAAGAAATAGTTCTAATGCAGAGGAAAAATAGCTTCCTAAAGATATTGAAGTATATGCACTTGGAACTCATTGACTAACTCTTAAAAAACTGATATAATAGGATGTAAGCTCCTTGAGGGAGGGGCCTGATTTTAGATTTCTGTCTTTCTATCTCCAGTATTAAGCACAAGATTTTGAACATATTAGGTGGTTAATAAATGTCTATAATAAAAAAGAAATGCGTTGAAGATGGTTTGTTAGCATCTAGAGACAGAAGTAATGATTACTAAAAGCCAGTTATCCAGGACAGGTGGTGCCCCGCTGAGGCCATACAGTGCTCAGGAAGGGTGCAAGAAGGTTCTAGTGACACCCCCAAGGAAGCTGATCTTGGCCCTGTGTATGTGACATTTTTATCAGTGACTTCGGTGAAGGCAGAGAAGGTATGCTTGTCAAATCTGCAGATAACACAACACTTGTGTGGGTAATTTATAACTGGCTAATAGAGTTCAGATCCAAAAAGGCTAAAATGATGGCCTGAACAAAATAAGATGAGATTTAACAGGAACAAGTATAAAGCTCTACACCTGAATTAAAAATTTTTCGCCTTATAACCAATAAGAGAGAAGACTTAAGTTGAGAGGATCGATGTCTTCAAACATCCAAAGGGCTGCTGCATGAAAGATGCCGCAAACCTGTTCAATTTTGGCTCCTGAAAAAGGCCTGGAGAGAGAATGAGTGGAAGCTGCAGAAAAGCAGACCTAGGTGTGAGATAAGGAAAACCTGCTTGTTCCAAAGGGATGGCTCCCCTTCCCTAAAGGTGTTCAAGAAGGGATTAGATGACGACGACTTAGGGATGTTGCTGAGGGAATATTCAGTCAGGTACAGGTTGTATTATATGGACATGGAAATCCTCTTAACTCTTCTATTTTGTGACAGCAGATGGCAGGGACTGATCACAAAATCTGAGCTTGTGATTCTGTCTAAGGAGCAAGGAGCTTGCTTTTATTCCATCTTCCAACAAAGTCATTTTTATTGAGTATAGGCCCTCAAAAAAAAAGGCACATCAGTATCAGGATAGAGAGAAAAGCCAGGATTGCATCTTGCTGCTTCTTCCAAGGTCTGTGAGATGTCATGTACCACCATAACTTGTGGTTAAGCACAGACTTTTCTAGCCTGTCAGAGGGTTACAGCCACTGAACAGAAATCATCACCACGTTTAGAACACTTTGGTTCTTTAGATCATTCACAGAATGGATGTCCTCCTGAGAGGGGGCCGCCTTAGCCACCTTCTCCTTAGCAAGGCTCCCCCCCAGCCTGCTCATTAGTGGATTCTGGTTCACTGTGGCTTCCCAGCTTCCTCTTTAGTGGGTTTTACATCTTTAGGGTCTCCCTCACCTTTCTGTTCCTTTGAGATTTTTGCCTCTCCAGAATTAGTCTTCTGTCCTTCATAGTTCTCCTTAGGTGGTTTTGCCTCAGCAGGGTCCCCCTCATTCTTCTTCCCTTCAAGATTCTCCTCTGGTGGCTTTTCCTCACCACTGTTTGCTTTGGCTTCCTCACTTGGGACATTTTGCATCTTTGTGCACCTTCATAGACATAGGTCCTGTGGAAATTTTAGCCTGCTTAATAGGTTTTTCTAGCTTTCTCTGGATGTCCATTAGGACATTTTTTCTGTGAAGCCTTGCTTGTGATGAAATAGGCACAGTATCATGTCACAAACATATTCTAACTTCTCCCCTATATCCAGCACTGATCTTATAAAGTGGACTTCCAAGGAAGCATGTCCTGTTTCCAGGATAAGGGACCTGAACTCGTTACTTTAATCATGAATATGTTTAGAACACTGATACATTCAATCAAGGAATCTCTGCTTATTTTCGAGGAAAGAAACAATGCCATCAGGACTTAGGTAATGTCTCTGATCACACTCTGCAAGCCTAACCTTTCAGAAGGCACTCCTGAGGAAGGAGTTTATTAAAGATTCAAATTCCTTTAAGAATCAAGATGGCAGGACACTGTGAAATTATCTTTAGTTAACAAATATAATCCTTCTTCAATTAAGAGCACATGTTTAAATCAGACACGGAATGGCATCATTAACATTTCATTACCTTGGAGACATTAGCTGTAATTCTGTTTAACCCTGCCAATGACTTCCAGCTGAAAGGTCTCCGTAGTGATCCTTCAAAACTGTCATTGACCAACTCGATAAAGACAGAATAACTGAAAAACATACAAAGGAGTCTTTTACTCAAGGAAATTATATTTCCAAATAAAAAGCATGGAATGAGTCTGCTGAAAATAGTACTGTTTTTCCTGACAAATGAAATAAAATTTGTATCATCCAACCATCAATCATGTTAAGATTATTGGTGAAAGTATCAACTTTTACCAGCTTGAGAGATAATCTTTTACACTGCGTTTAACATTTACTTTCTTAGAAAATGCTAATATGTTTTTTCCTACATAACACAAGAAGGTGTGACATCATTTAACTGTTTAGAAAATGATACTGGCCAAAGTTAAGATTTGCTAAGCAGACCATGAACTTGTCCCTCCACGCCCCATATAAATTAATGTTCAAATTTAAAACATTAATTTTAACACCAAAGGAGTTAAACAAAGTCAAGTCATTTGGTATGTGTACCATTCAAACCAAAAAAGACAGACAACATCAACTGTTAAAGAAGAATTCCTCTGACAACGTTTAAAATTGCTGTTAATTTCCTTGTCATGTAATCCCAAAATGCAGCTTTTTCAAAACTGTGAACTCCAAACCTTGCATGGTAAAAAGGCGGGCCTTTTCGGTAGAGCACTACAAAAAGAAAAAGAAAAAGAAAACATAGTACCATAAACATGTTATTTTGCTGACCTAATTTTTCAGGATTATAGACTGCTTTCAAAGTCAAAGACACTTTGTTTTCTTTCTCTTTCAATAAATCAGGGGTCAATTCAAGTATTTACTGATGGATTACTGACTTTGTCAATTAACCACAAACCCAATTCTGATAGTGTGGGCACAGGCTGGAATAAGGCACCAGCCTTCTAGTCACAAAGATCCAGTTTCAAGTCCTGCCTCTGACACGAAGTGGCTGTGGGGGGTGGCTAGGTGGCGCAGTGAATAGAGCACCGGCCCTAGAGTCAGGAGGACCTCAGTTCAAATTCAGCCTCAGACACACACTTAACACAAAAAAACTAGCCGTGTGATTCTGGCCAAGTCACTTAACCCCAATTGCCCTCCAAAAAGCAAAACAAACAAACCAAAAAAACCAAAGTAGCTGTGGGACTAGAAGCAATTCACTGAATCTTATACTATACATGACAGAACAGGGGAAGCAGCTTCCACACTCTGCAGTCCCTGTACTAATAAAACCAAAGGATCTAATGCTCCCTCTGCATAGATAAAATTATTAATATAAAATTATCAAATTAAATATACCAACAAATAGATAAACATTATTATATGTGCACACGCGTGCACACATACACACACACACACACACAGAAAAGTTAAGAGTTCTACTCAAGCACTACTCCAATTCCTCAGCCTGATGTGGAGGTGACTCTGGACACTTCAGGGTTATGTCTACAGAGAATATCTGCAAAGTCCAAACTAAAGGTGGAAAGGCTTTGAGCAAGGACCTGGATATCTACCTGATGTCTCAGACTACAAGGAGGGGAGGAAGAAAAAAAGGGGGAGGGAAAGGGGTGAGGAAATGGAAGGTGTGGAGGAAGAAAGAGAAGGAGCTGGAAAGTATACCCACACATACAAAATTGAAAGAGCCTCAAAGTATCAAAGATCAACATTTTCAAAAAAGCAACCCACGGAACTTGAAATGTTAACTGTATCATTCAAACACTGGTCTGTTTTTTTGTTATTGTCATTACCTCTCACAGAGTGGCAGGCAGTCCAATGTCTACTGAATAGGACCATGAATTTTTACACTGTAATCAACATGTTCTACTTCTTTCACTTAACATTACTTCACATACATATTTCCAGGTCAAGCCACAGTCACAAACATGTTGGTGTCACACAGTATTTTTTAGTGTTAATACATCAGACTTTCACTTAGACATTGTCCTACTTTGGGGCATGCTGGTTACCTCCATTTCTCCAACCATTATGAATAATGCCACTGTAGGCATTTCTGTATAAATTTAAAATATGTGCTTTAAAATATGCAAAGTGCTTTACCTATATTATTCCATTTGATCTTTACAATAACCTCACGAGGTAAGTACTATTATATTTTATATAATATTTTATAATTATATATTATTACATATTATATATATATGATATTTATTTATATATTTCACCCATTTTATAGGTGAGGAAACCGACGCTGAAAGAGTTTAAGCTATTTCCCCGGACGGCACAGCTGTTAGGGGGCTGAGGCAGCATTTGAAATCAGATCTTCCAGTCTTCAAAGGGAAGCCCTCTATCTACTCTGCCACATAGTTGCCAACTTTGTTTTCTGAGAGGTAAAGCATTACTTCCCCGACCTTGTCAAAAGCCATCAACAATCTGCACAGGCTGGTTACCTAATATCAGGTTGTTTCCCAGAAAGATGGAATCAATTTAACTGGCATCAGAATTGGATAAATGTACCATTTTCCCTACACGCTACCAACATTGGGTTTTATAATTTTTATTGACTTTTGTTAGTGTAACATGTCTACAATGGCAACGAGTTTTTTCTGTTGTTTTTTTTTTAAATTTTGAGATAGATACTTAGTCAAAATTCTCATTCCCTTTGACTTCTGGCCAGTGGTATCTAGCTCTTTATCTTACATGTTTCTATTCCTATGTTTTGAATGTAGGATTTTTATCAGTTATGCTTCTTGCTCACATTCTGCCATTCTCCTTTTGATTCAAATTTAATTTGCTTTGATGTATCAAAGTTTTTAAAATTGGATACATTTATAATTCCTGGATATAGAGTTAAAAAAATTGAAGATAGTGTTAGAAGGGCACTCAGAGGTCATTTAATTAAATTACTACTCAAATCTTGAATTCTTTCTACCCAAGTAGAAAATGATTAACTCTTGGATCCATCTGTAATTTTTTAGCAGATACAAGGAAGGAATCCACTTAATTTTTATCCATATTGATATCCAAACTGAAGAACATTTAATTAATAGTGGTTTCCTTTTAAAATTTTTTTGAATTTTTTCTTAGCATTTTCTTTTAAAATTTTGAATTCCAAATGCTTTCCTTTCCTCCCATTCCTCTGGGCACTGAGAAGCAATATGATATCAATTATACATGTGAAATCTTATTTCCTTTAGCCATATTTCAAAAAAAGAAGCAAGAAAAACAAGGAAAGTGAGAAAATTATACATCAATTTGCTAAACTCAGGGAGTAAATGAGTACTCTGTATGGGGGTAGATATCATTTTTTCATCATGAGTCTGGAATTATCTTGGGTCACTGTACTGATCAGAGGAGCCAAGTCTTTCACAGTTGATCCTCATTACAACATTGGGGTTACCGTTCACAATGATCTCCTGGTTCTTCTCACTTCACTTCATCAAGTTCACATAGATCTTGCTATGTTTTTCTGAATCCACTCCCCTCATCATTTTACAGCAGCACAAGGCTCTAAATCAGTATTGACTTGAACCATTTAAACAGTCTAGTTACATACTATCAGGCTGTTTTCCTTATAAGCACAATGCTTTAAATCACAAAATCACTATAGTACTCCATCCATTCCCCAATCCATGACCATTCCCTTAATTTCCATTTCTTTGCCACCACAAAAAGAGCTGTCATAAATGTTTTTTTTTTTTTATGTATAGGTCTTTTTTTGTTTTTTATCTTTGGGATACAGACCTCATAGTGGTATTGCTGGGTCAAAGGGTATGCATAGTTTTACAATCCATTGGGGAGTGGTTGGACCAGTTGACTATTCCACAATAGTTCATTAATGGACCTATTTTCTTCCCTTATTGTCTCAGCATTAGTAATTTCTGATAGCTGTGAGGTGATACCCAAGTTGTTTCAATTTGCCTTTCTCTAATCAATAGTGATTTAGAGCATTTTTGATATGACTATAGATAGCTTTGATTTCTTCTTCTGCAAATTTCCTGTTCATATCCTGTGATCATTTAAAAATTAGGGAATAACTTTTTTTTTTTTTTATAAATTTAACTCTATTTAGGCCTTTATCAAAGAAACTTGCTATAAAAATTTTGGATATTACTTCATTGTCTATGATACCTTTTAGCAAAATGTAGTTTCCCTGATCCTCTTTTTGAATTAGGTCTATTTTTGCTTTTGTTTTGTCTGAGATCATGATTGCTACTCTTGCCTTTTTTTTTACTTCAGCTGAAGCATATTAGATTCTGCTCCAGCCCTCTATTTTAACTGTTTGTTTTTTTATTTCAAGTATGTTTCTTGTAAACAACATCCCATTGGATTTTGGTTTCTAATCCATTTCCATTTTATAGGTGAGCTCATCTCATTCACATTCAGTTATGATGACTGTGTATTTCCCTCCGTCCCCTTTTCTTCTGTTCATTCTTCTCTTTTTAATCTGCGGCCCCTCCTCCCCCCGCTCTCATTTCCTTCCCCTCCTATATTTCTCTATTGGGTTGGATAGATTTCTATACAACTGAATACGGATATATGTTCTTCCCTCTTTGAACCGATTCTGATGAGGGTGAGGTTCAAAGCCCTTTCCCCCTTCACTGTAAAAGTCCTTCCTTGTCCACCTCTTCTGTGGGAGAAAAATTTCCTCCATTATTCCTCTCCCTTCTCATTCCTTCATATTTTTTTTTGTGAGATAATTCCAACATAATCAGCTCATACCCATGCCCTCTGTCACATAAACTCCTTTTTAGCCCTAATAATGATAAAGCTCTTAGGAGTGTGTGTGTGTGTGTATGTATGTATTATTATATATCATTTATATAATTTATATAAAACACACATATATAATAATCTTCCCATATAGGAATATAAACAGTTTCTTGAGTCCCATATGGTTACTTTTTCATGTTGACCTTTCTATGCTTCTCTAGAGTCTTCTATTTAATGGCAAAATTTCTATTCAGCTCTGGCCTTTTCATCAGGAATGCTTGAAAGTCCTCAATTTCATGAAAGATTACATTCAGTTTTGCTGGGTAGGTGATTCTTGGTTGTAATCCTAGCTCCTCTGCCTTCTGTAACATCATATTCCAAGCCTTCTGCTCCTTTAACATTGAAGACACTAAATTCTGTGCAATTTTGACTGTGGCTCCACAATATATTAACTGTTTATTTCTGGCCACGTGCAATATTTTCTCCTTGATCTGGGAGCTCTGGAATTTGGTTATAATATTCCTAGGAATTTTCACATTGGGATCTTTTTCAGGAGGTGATCGGTGGCTTCTTTCAATTTCTATTTTACCCTCTGCATGTAAGACACTGGAGCAGTTTAACTCAATAATTTCTTAAAATATGATAGCTAGTTTCTTCTTTTTTTTTAATTATAGATTTTAGGTAGTCCAATAATTCATAAATTATCTCTCCTTGATCTATTTTCCAGGGCAGTTGTTTTTCTGATGAAATATTTCACATTTTCTTCTATTTTTCATTTGTTTAACTCTGTTTTGTTTCATTTCTTGTTGTCTCTTGGAATCATCAGCTTCCACTTGCCCAATTCTAATTTTTAAGGAATTATTTTCTCCAGTAAGCTTTTGTACCTCTTTTTCTATTTGGCCAATTCTGCTTTTAAAGGAGTTCTTTTCTTCAGTGAATTTTTGTGCCTCTTTTACTATTAGACCAATTGTTTTTAAAGGTGTTATTATCTTCAGTATTTTTTGTGCCTTTTTTTAAGCTAAGCTGTTAATTCTCTTTTCATATTTTTTTTTTTTTGCAGGAGTCTCATTTCTTTTCCCATTTTTTTCCTTTATCATTCTCATCTCTCTCTTTAACTCTTTCAGGAATCCTTGTGGAATGTGTGTCCAATTAGTACTTTTTCCTTTGGAGACTTTGCTGTAGCTATTTTTAGATACCTTCTGATTTTGTCTTGGTCCAGTCACCAGAGTAACTTTTTCTGGTCAAGTTATTTTCTTGTTGTTTGCTTATTTTCCCTGCCTACTTCTTGGCTTTGAACTTTATGTTAAAGTTGGGCTCTGCTCACTTGGGGGTGGGGAGGCACTGTCCCAAGATTCAGGCTTTTTCATGCTGCTGTTTTCAGAGCTCATTCTGGGGGTCTGTGAGTTTTTGGTGCCTCCAAGGTGGTGTGATTAGGGGAGATCAGCATTGTGGGACTGCTCTTGTTTTACTCTGGTCTTTACCCAAGAAGGGGCCCTGGCTCCCGTGAAGCTACAAGCACTAGTCCTCTTCCTGGCCCTGAACCTGCAAACCAGAACTGCTATAGGCTACAGAGCTGCCAATCAGCGAGAGCTGCATCCAATGCCAGCAAAAGGGTTCCTTGAATCCCTTTCCCACCAATTGTTCAAACCCCTTTCTATCCCCAGGCTGCTGCTGCTGCCGCTGCCTCCACGTGAATACACTGTGAATGGGCCTCCACCCGTGTCACAAACCTCTCCTACTGACCTACATTTTCTTAGGTTAGAAAAATGCCTCATCTCGACCTCTTGTTGGCTCTGCTCTCCAAAATAGGATTGGGGACATTATTTTAAAGTTGTTGGAGGGGAATGTTGAGAGAACTCAGCTGTGTTGCTGCTTCTAATCCGCCATTCTGGTTCCACTTTTCCAGTGATTTCTATGGTCCATTTTAAATTGGTTTCTACTTACCATTCAAGCAAAATGCAGCTAGGTATGCAAACCAAATTCCAAAAAATCAAAACAGTCACCTGCAATTGGTTAAAAATCATTTGCATGTGGAATATATCTGTTGTTTTTAATTAGTCATATTTTTGTTATTGAACATAGGTGACACAGTGAAGAGAGCAGACCTGGAGTCAGGAGGACCTGAGTTCAAATCCGGACTCAGACACTTAACACAAAATGTAGCCGTGTGACCTTGGGCAAGTCACTTAACCCCAACTGCCCTACCCCCCCCCCCAAAAGGAAAAAAAAAAGAACAAAGAGCTGACTATACTGGGAAATAAACTTATAGAGTTAATGATTGGCTGCTATATCTGTTACAACTTGCTTAAGTGACACAGTATGGCTGGGGAGTAGAGTTTTGTTAACTGAATATATACTAAATAAAAGTTCTCCTTGAGTAAATCTTGCCAACCAAATTCCAATATGGAAAAGGTACCTGGGAAAAAGTAATAATTGTCCACCATCATCAACATTTTAGCACCAGACAGGACCAGGGCAACATCAGTTAGCTCACATCAAAAATGTACCAATGGAGACCAACCTGGAAGATCAGGGAGTCTATTTTTTAAGATTCCCTAAATTTATTTGGCTAATTAAGAGATTAAGAGGCACCTAGAGATTTATGTATTTATTACTAATTACTTCAACAGAGTAACAGCTCATAAGCACTAGAGTATTAGCTGATCTGGCAACATTGATCTTCAGGAAAAAAGCTGAAAAGTACTTGAAAAGGCTACCAATGCAATTCCACTCTGCGCTAAAGTCATTAGGAAAGCCGTAATTAGAGACAAGATCATCTGTGTTATTTGATATGCATATGCAGTAAAAAATGTGCTTCCTAAATTAGGTCCTCCACATATTCCTTTAGCCTCATTATCTTTCACAAAGAAGCCAGATATTGCATCTCAACATTTGCAAGTTCCTGATGCATTATCATCTCTTTGTCAGCTGGAAAGATCTCTTTTAAAGTTTACCAGTTCCATGACAAAACTAGAGAATGACTGACTACTGAAAGGACTAAGACATGTAAGTATAGCACAGGGGGGTTTACTATTATAGGAGAATGAAGGTCCAATGACACCAGTCCATCAACTATTTAAAGTTAGGCAGCTTGCTGCCAACACAATTATTTGGAAAGCTGATGAACAAATCTCTAGCTAAATATGATCAATCATGGGTGAAAACCAAAGGTAGTCCTAGATCAGGTAGGTAATTCACAATCCAAGCAAGGAAACAAAAAGAATAAGCTCATGAAACAATCTTATTTCAAAATGAGACAACCAAAAGGAGCATTTCACTATTCCAATGGGGAGAATCAAGAATTTTTTAAAGTCTTTCACAAAAAGCAGAACCACGTGACAGAGCTGGGAGGCTTCTCAAGGAACTTGCATGCTTTACATCTGTGCAAGGTTTGAGCACTTTCACATTCATTAGCCCTCTGACTCACATAAATTATTACCTCCATTTGACAGACGAGACACCTAAGACCCAGCTCATTTCAATGACTTATTAAAGACACCTAAGTCTCAGAACTGTAAGAAATAAATCCCCCTTTGGAAAGACAGATTGAGGGACCTGGTGTTAAAGAACCTGGGTTTGAATCCTAACTCTGCCACTTAATAGCCATGTGACCTTGGGCAAATCCTAATCAATTTGGGCCTCAGTTTCCTCACACGTAAAAATCAGCTCCACATCTTTGACGTCATCACCCCATAAGAAGAGTGGTCGAGATCTGCACACGATTAGACACAGCCCAGAAAAAGAGGATACATGTGGAGATTTAAGGTTTACAGAGAACTTTTCATACAATAATTCTGTATGACCTGTAGTCTATTATCTTACAAAAGTGGAAACTGGGTCTTGAAGAGTTTAAAGTGACTCGCACCACACAAAGTCAATGTCAGGGCTGAACTCTTTGCTCTAGAGAAAACAGCTTCTTTTATCCTTCCCCCCATCTCGCATCCAGGGAAATCCAGGTAGCATCATTTACATCTTAACCAACCCAGGGAGATGGGGTGAGGGAGAAGGGCTGTCTATATTTGTAGACTACAGGGAAGCAAATTCCCTAACCTACTTTGGTTTTAGTGTTTGATGATAACCATTATTTTGTAAGAAGTTCTTTCTTATAAAAGCCAACCCAACGGTACTCACAGAAATCTGTTCCATACTTGAGTCCCACTTTGGGCACCCATCCCTTACTTCGGAAGTAGTGGTATGCCATATAGGTTGTTCTGAATGTGGGCTGAACTAGATGAAAAGCTTCCCACAGTTTCAATATTGTTAAAGGCTCCTAAGGTCATAAGAAAGAGTATTAATATAATTTCCCCATAATGCTAACAACTCAATATCCTTAAATGGTCTAAAATATGCTACTTAATGTTTATAAAAAATGCCATAGTTGTTTAAAAAAAAGGTTCACAAGAACAAAATGCTTACCTAAAAAATGCATGCATACTTAAAATTAGGTCACTTGAAATCAGACTCACCAGAATGCTGTATTACTTCAGTTTCAGCTCTGTACTGGTTTATTCACTCAAACCTTTAGTAAGGTCCTTACTATAAAATTATTATTATTATATATTATATTATATATATTATTAATATATATTAATATTAAAGTAATATAATATAATATAAATAATTCTACTTTTTTTAGTAAGGATGCTCTGTATACTTATGGTTCGATAGTTTTAGAAAAAAAAAAAGTACACTCAGCAGGTGGTTTTACTGCCAAATGGAAACTCTGCCTCAGCAAGGCAAATACCAATAAACACACAGTGCCTGGCACATAGTAGGTGCTTAGCAAATGTTTATTGAAGTCTATAAAGCATGATATTACTGACGATTTCCAAGACTGTCATTATAAACTCCAACAGGAAACATCATGAAAGTCTGCTGAAGTGTTGCTACAATTAGGATGCTGAACAGGACTAAATGCTTTCTTTCTATTTCATGCAATATTTTCACAGAACCAACTACTTGTGGTACTCAGGATAAACCTGTACTATCTGAGTTTGCTTTGGGGTTCACTTGGCTTATGGTTTAGGTATTAACTCTTAACACTACAAGTATGAATCAATTGGAAGGCACAAAAGTACATTTGTATACTACTATTTATTTTTTAAAAAGATTCATAAAATAAAATTTTTTAAAAATAAGGAACATACTAATAACCTCTTTCCTGGTCTACTATCCTGATTATTTTTCTTTCTGAAAAAATTTAAATCCCCTTTCTGAGACCATCCTCAGTACCGCTAGGTAAGAAAAAGCTCTTCCAATTCTTGGGAGTGGGGAAGAGCCTGAAATACCAACATTACCTTCTGGCACCAAAATTTGGTTTTCAGACCAAGGGTGCCTAGACAGGGAACACCAAGTCTGCTAAGTGTAAATCAGACAGATGGTTGTATAAAACCAAAAAAGAAGATAAACAATGCACTTGTTTTTATCATTATGAAAAATGTAAGCATAATGGTGGACTACAAAAAACAAAAAATGGTGGACTTACCTCCTCATAGTAAATATTTAAACACCCCAAAGCGTAGACCAAGAAAAATGCCTGAAAACACAGAAGATAAAAGGTATTGATTAAAATATAATATTAAGTTCATGGAAATTAAGTATTCTTTCCCCTTTGAGGCAAAACACAATATAAAGCCTCAAATCACCTTTAAAAGTACTATATATTTGTAAATTAAAATGTGCAAGAGTTTAAAAAAAACCAGTTCTAAATTATATGTGTTAGATACCAAGTATAAACCATTTGTGTGATGTTATTTTTTTCCATTAGAAATCTTTAAAAAAATCGGAGCACAAAGAGAAATTCATGGAAGGTAAGCCAACTACCAAAGAGAAAAGAATGTATACTAGTTTCTTTCACCTCACATGCTACAAATCAGCATATATAAACACTACTTTTCATGTCAAATATCCAGAAAGTACATGGGATGTCCAAAAAGATAATAGAGGAAAATATTAATGTCATTTTTCTTTTGTACACCTTCCATAAATGGACTTGGGATTTCCCCTTCAGTCATTTTTTGACTGGTAGGACTTGTCATGTTGTAAGGGTTATGGGATTTAAAGATCTTCCATGCCCCACTGGACTTGCTGACGTAGCAGGAAAGGGCGGAGCAAGAGGAAGCGGAAGCCAAGCTACAGTTCCTGCTGTGGCTAGCAGTGGCAGCGACAGCGGCAGCAGCAGCAGAGGCAGCGGCAGCGTGAAGTCCTTTTTGAGTCAGCCAGAATTTCTGCTAAGGACTCCTGCTGAGGATTGCCAGGGGCTGGAGCTGCTGGGAGTGCGCTTCCTAGACGCTGGGTGGTTGCTGTGAGTGGGGAGAGGAGGACCTTTGCCTGAGGGAGCCTGTTCTGTTTTAAAGGCTTGAGAATGTGGGTGCTTTCTACTTTACCTGTGCCAATTTCATAACTACTCTGATGGCTTTCACTTTCTGGTTTTTGGGACTCAGTCTTTTGGTATTTTAATAAATTTTCTAGCTTATTCCCCCATATAGCAAGCCTGATATATTTTGTGATGGATAATTACATCAGCATATCTGTAATTTCCATAGGCATTGTGAATATTGCATTGCTGATACACATGTTTATTACAGTATCACTGGAGAAGACAGTAGTACATAAAGAATGATTAATGTCCAGTCTTTGCTCAGCAATAGACTCAGATCCAAGAGCTGCTTTCACACAAGTTCTTCAGAAACTGTCTTATTCCAAGCAGCAAACACGCCTATGTCCCCAGCAATCACTAAATCTGAGCCCACATTTTTATGTACCTATAAAGTAACAATCATGGTTCTAAATGGTGAAAGACTTCTTAACTGCATACAAACTACTGCCAGACTAGCTTCCTTATTCACTTCCCCACTTCTTGAAGGCACTACTATCCTTCCATCACCCAGGTTTGTAACCTTGACATAAGTCTGTATTTCCCACACTGCCATCGGGTCACTTGGCAAATCTTGCTGTTTCTACTTTTACTAAGTCAGCCTCTCTAGCCCAGGACCCCTTTCCTCCACTTGTAGATCTTTGTTCAGGTTGTCTCTTGACTAGATTATCATAATAATATACTTTCATCATCTGTCTTCAAGGGAATATGAACCCTCTATCTTGTCACAACTGGTGGACTGAGACTTGATTGAAAAAGGCTCCAGTTCCTGAGGGCACTGATGTCCATCTCTGTAGTGATAATGCATTACTGAATAGACCAGGGGGTGGGATATTAAATCCAAGAACATTCCAGACCAATCATTTAAGTTTTGGGGAATTCCCTGGATAGAGAGGATCCAGATGTGGCCTGTAGTAACTACTGATATGTATGTCCCTGCAGTCTAAAAAAAGGATATAGTTACTAAAAATAGATGGTGTACCTTTCACCACCTCATCAGGGCAACAAGGCTGGATCCAAAAGACTTCCCTTGGGAAGCAGGAATTCCACTCAGTTTCAGAAACACCATCTCCCAATAGGTAGAACTTGTCATACTCTTAGTCATCTGGATCAGCCAAATTCTAAGTATGACCAACTTGCTTCCTCAAAGGGAACTCATTCCATTTTATGCAAAATAAATGTTGTTCCTACCACCCTTAGGAAGATTGTTTTGTCAGCTGTGCAGAAAATGGATTAGACTGGGGAGAAACTAAAAGTAAAGAGACCAATGAGAAAACTATTACTAGACTTTACATGACAAGTACTGAAGACCTTTGCTAAGGTAGTCAAAGTAAGGGTAGTAGTACTAGGGTGAACAGACAGAATTCTACAATGACTGAAGTGATAGTGAAAGTAACATTTATTTCATTGTCCTAAGTCTTTTCTTCAAATAAAATTAAATGTTTTGTTCTAACAGGACCCTTTCAAAAATAATCAAATATTATTCAACCAAAACCAAAACCGAAGAGAATCATACTCTTCAGAAACACATAGCTTAGTGGTTTATTCTTCAGAGGCTGGTTTGGAATGGCACAGCCACAGTGGCTCCCAAGGAAATGACATTCCAGGCTTCACTCCAATCCTGTGAAGCTTTCATGGATCACATAACATTGAATTTCCTCTTGCTCCTATTCTAAGTAGCTTTTGGAACCATATCAGTTTAATTCCCAAATGGTTTCAGAAATAACTCCAGGTAAACCACTACAGCTAGCCAGGGATAACTTATATTTCCAGTCATAATGGCTCCCAAGATTTACACCTGACATTTTGGGAAACTCTAAGCTATACAAATGCTACTATACAGTAATTAATTGACTAGAAATTTGCTAAAACAAAATAAAAAATTAGAGTACAGATAAGGATTTGGTACATATGCTTGGAAGACTAATGTTAGGAGAGTATTGTTAAAAGACATATTGCTTCCAGAAACATGGGCCAACTTAATTTTCCAGCTGCTATCATTTACTATTCGAACAACAGAAGAAAACAGTAGCTCCCATCACTCCAGGTGCACATGAGAACAAAAGCAGCAGATACTGCTGCTCACACATATCACCATTCCTCAAGTGAAACAAGAAACGATTTTTTGCCATCAAGCAGAAATATCATCACCTACTCTCAGATTACTACAATGGCTTTCAAAGAGATCAGAATTGGTGATAAAAGGCCGAACTGAGTCAGAAAACCTAGGCTTTATTTTCAGCTCTATGTGACCCTGGTTAAGTAGTTCAGCATCTCTAGAACTTAAGTCGGATAGCTAGGTGGCCCAGTAGATAAAGCATCAGCCCTGGAGTCAGGAAGACTCAAGTTCAAATCTGGCCTGAGACAGCTTGTGTGACCCTGGGCAAGTCACTTAACCATGTTTGCCTCAGGTTCCTTATTTGTAAAATGAACTGGAGAAGGAAATGGCAAACCGCTCCAGTATCTCTGCCAAGAAAACCCCAAATGGGGAGTCGGACATGACTAAAAATGCCTGAATAGCAACAACAACAGAACTTAGTCGCTGGCTTCTTTTGCAAAATGAAGGGGTTATACTGGATGACTCCTAAGGTACCTTCCGGTTTCATACAAAGCTTGTCTGTTGGCACCAGGAAAGTCTAGAATTGGGACTTGTTTAGGGCTACAATTATTTTCCTCTATGGAAAGACCATTAATAATTAAATGAGGATTTACTGAATGCTAATTATGTGTCCAGAACTGTAAGGGCAAGTATAAGACTTGCTCTATGTATTCAAGAAGCTTATAATAGAACTAGAGAGTAAAGACATTATGTATATGAATAATAACATTATGTATAGGTCTATCTGTGAATGCTCACAGAAATAACAAAATGAGGCACATGAAATGCCAAGTGCTAGAGCCCTTCAGGTAGACAGATTCTCACCTGAGGCTAAAACAGCTGAGGAAAGCTAGGAGATCAGAATAAACCAGACCTTGAAGAGTGGGCGAGATCTGGACTGGCAGATGGTGGGGCACAAGAGAAAAGGGTGTATCTATGTTCAAGCTAAAACACTGGGGTGGCAATGGGCACATGAGTCATCACAGGGGAATCAGTCATTGGAACAATACAATGCACTTTGTAGAAAAACACTTTACAATTAGTCTTTTAGAACAAAATTGTTATACAAAGTAAACAAGGGCATTTGTTAATCGTAGGAGTCAACAGTCAATATTCATTAAGCTCTTACTATGTGCCTGACACTGTCCTAAGTGCTTGGGATACACATTTTAAAAAGAGAGACATCCAGAAAGCTGAGAAGGGCTCAGGGTTGGGAGGGGTGTGTGAAGGGAAGGCACCCAATGCAGAGGCATGGAAGAGAAGTCAGAGCAGCCCTAAAGGAGTGGGCCGAGTAGGAAACAACAAGATGTATTAAAGGAACGTTGTTTTGAGGCAGCCCATGTGTAGGAAGATTCTGCAGCATGGATCCTGAAGACAGCATCCATTGGAGATCCAATACAGAATAGTAAAAATGGTTACTGTGATAAAAAAAAATACCTCTTCTAGGCTGAGCTGTAAGTACTCAAAGATCCTGTATGGATTTCTTCTGCACACTAGCTTTTCTCCTTTGATGACCTGAAGATAATGAAATAAAATAAATCACATAATGACCAAGTTTAAACACAATTATCACACAAGAGGGACTAAATAGTTTCATTTCAACATTTTTCTCTTAAACTTTCAGTATTATGTTACTACCTACTAAGCAGTTTTAAAAACGCATTTATGAAAACAACATAAACGTAATTATCCAAGTACATACTTTATTTATCTGACGTTATCTGCACTGTAATTCGGAAGGCCGCTGACGCTGGGGTTTCTAGTGGTGTGCTACACCACATCTCCTACACTGTGGCCACATAACATACTGGTACAGCAGGAAGACTGATGACGTCAGGAGCTCTAGGCCTGAGTCCTGCCTCTGACACTAACTGGGTCTGGGGTTCTGAGTCAGCTCCTTGACCTCCACAAATGCAGGATCAGAAAGAAGGGACCATGGAGCTCATTCAATCCAACAGATGAGGGAGGACACTGAGGCCCAGAGAGGGAAAGGGTTACTGTCCTCTGTCCACTGCACTAAGCCTCACTTACAAAACTGGAATAACAATACCTACACCACGACAGGTCACACAAAAACACGTATATGAACTATAAAGTGCGCTATCAATGGGAGCCCTTCACTGCTATAGGGAGATACTGCTTTTTGTCACTGGGCCTGTGCTATCATCAATGGAGGGAGCCCTTCCTACACTGAGGGACTTCTTCTACCTTCTCTGCTACCTAGAAGTGCTAGGGAACACAAGACAGAGTGCAGGCCTGGAGTCAGGAAGATCCGAGTTAAAATTCAGTCTCAGAAGCTTTCTAGCTGTGTGACCCTGGGCAAGTCACTTAACCTCTGTCTGCCTTGGTTTCCTTATCTATAAGATGGGGATAATAACAGCACCCACCTCCCAGGATCATTTTGAAGACAAAATCAGATACTTATAAAGCACTTTGTAAATTGTAAAGTATTCTATAAATGCCAGCTGTTATTAACTTACAGTGATAGAGAACTGCTTGGGCACATGGGAGGCTAAATGACTTGCCCAGAGTGACACAGTCAATATTCCTGAAACTAAAGTCATCTTTATCTCAGCCAAAGATATAAAATACCAGCCTACAACATTCATGGGTGTAGCAGGAACCAGATTAAAATGAAATTGGGAAACATTTAACAAAAAACACAGCAGAACACAGATAATGTTAAATTTGTGGGTTTTTTTTTTTTTTTGCCTTTTGGAAGGCAATTGGGGTTAAGTAATTTGCCCAAGGTTTCACGACTAGTTTTTTTGTGTGGGTGTTATGTGTCTGAGGCAGGAACCAAACTCAGGTCCTCCTGACTCCGGGGCTAGCGCTTTACTCACTGTGCCACCCAGCCACTCTTAAATGTGTTTTTCTAAGTCAATCGACACTGGTGGGAATCCTTGTATGGTTTAATGGCCAATGGCCCTTGTGTCTATTTGAGGTTGATATCACTGGTCTAAACTACCTCACACTGCCTCTTATCACTGTTGCACTAAAATTTAAATTGGCTCAAATATTTAATTGGTTTAAACTGGTAACAGAAAAATTCAAAGAAAAGACCTTTTCTTCTCACACTTACTTTCTCACCTGCTGTTTCCTCTCCATCATCTAAACAATTGGTTGTTTCTTGAACAAGCACATACTCATGATCACATGCTCCATCCGTGGCAAACCTAGGATTCCTCCTCTGGACACAATCTTCAGGCGGACAGTCCAGTGTGACGAAGTCTCCGTGTGTGAGGTAGTGCGTTGGACCCAAAGCATCACCGTGGCCTGCCTTTTGTTCATCAGAGCCGTGTCTAACTAGTGGATCGCACACCGAGCACTCCTTTGAGTCCGTGCTCTCCGAGCCAGAGTTTCTGCTCTCCTCTTCTAGATGCGGCTCGGCAGAATCTCCATTTGTGACTAAAAGTTCTGCTTTATATTCTACGTTTTCTGTTTCTGGATCCAACTTATGGTTAAGTTCATTATTTTGTTGGTCTTCTTTATTTTGTTTCACAAAAGGAAACTCAAGTGGTTTTGTATAATCCTCAAGAATTTTGTGAACTAAGCTTTCTTCCTGCCCTTGTCTTTGCATGAGATTTGCAGCCCATGTTACCCCACGCTGGTACCTAGATGATGGAAATGTCATTAGTATTACATAAAAAGTTTTTAATCTTTTTTTTTTTTGGAGGGTGTAATGGGAATGCAAATTTGGAAGATCTTCCCTGCCCCTAGGCTAAAGTGCACCTGAAGCCTGGGGTGGGAGGCTTGTTTTTCAGTAGATACTTTTTGATTGGCCAGTGGGTCAATAAGGTTGTTACATTCTCTGAGCCAGGAGAAGGCTATATAAGCCCTGATATGTAGCTTTGTTTTGGGACTCACTTTGAAAAGTGTTCTGTGATTTGATCTGAATTATGGGAAGCCGTTGTTGAGAGTCCCCCGGCTTTGAAAAACCCAGATGTGGAAACCCAGATGTTGACTGGGTATAGATGTAATGGCTGGACAGTTTGGAAAGCTGTCTACTTGATCTGTTTCTGTCTTGATAATTCTGTCTGTGTATTTTGAAGTTCAGGGTGCTGACCTTTTTCCCCTGAACAAGGTAAACGATATATGTCTGACTGATTAAAGTAAGCTTGTTAACCCATTTTGAGTTGCTTTCCTTTAACAAAGCAGATCCAAGAACCTGTGTGAGCAGGCACCCTGGGGACACTGGGGTGCTTGCCGCTACAGAGGGCAATTGGGGTTAAGTGACTTGCCCAAAGTCACACAGCTAGTAAGCATGTTAAGTATCTGAGGCTGTATTTGAAATCAAGTCCTCCTGACTCCAGGGCCAGTGCTCTATTCACTGCGCCACCTAGCCGTCCCCAAAAGTTTTTAATCTTGAAATCACAAAATCAACAAAACAAACAGTCCTATAGCTGACATTTCTCATGACTCAGTAGTGTGCCTTCTCACTTTTAATAAGCTCAATAAAGTTTACACTTAAATGATGGCGGCTGTTAAAAGTGACTTGTAAACTGGATACTACACAAAAATGGAATTCTGCTCTTTAGGAGCAGCTGTAAAATTATAACATAAAAGTTAAAGTATAACTTAAAATCTCTGATCTAAGTTAAGAGTTCTATAATAGCTCCAATTTGAACTGAGGATTTAATATCCAAGATAAAGTATGCCAGAGACTGTTTTCCCTATATAATTAAAAAGGAATAATGCAATTAAAAAAAAAGTAGCCTAACAGAAAATCATTTGATTCAATGGATGTGCTATAGCCAGAAGAAAGGAATGTTTTTAGTGTCTGTAAAAATTAAGGCCTTCTGGGTGGCTAGGTGGTACAGTGAATAGAACACTGGCCCTGGAGTCAGGAGGACCCAAGTTCAAATATGGCCTCAGACACTTAACACAAAAATTAGCCATGTGACCTTGGGCAAGTCACTTAACCCCAATTGCCCTTCAAAATGCCAAAAAAAAATTTTAAGGCCTTCTATCTCCAAATGATGAGAAGTGATGAGAGAGCAAAAGGATACAAAAGACAATTTAAAAAGAGGGAAGAATGTCACTTAGAAGTCATGTAGAGGGATGATGAGAAGCAAGCTCCTTCAAAGTATAATGAAAGAAAATCAGAAGAGCTGGGTTCAAATCCTGACTCAGTCAATTACTAGGTATGTGAGTGGGCAAATGACTTAACTTGCTTGTACCTCAGTTGGACTATATGATTTCTAAGGTTCCTTTCAGCTTTAAATCCTACGAGACCTTGAATGCAGGTCGTCACAGGTGAAGAGAGGGAAAAAAACCATCTAGGCAGAAAAATGGGGGCATTTTTATAAGAGCATCTAGTCCATAAATTCCAGTATCCTCAGAGGACACTGTAAGCACTCAATCCTATAAATAATGAACAGTCATCATCCTATGTCATTAAGAAAAAGTTATATTTCGGTTAGTAATACTATTTACTAAGGCAAACAAGAGTATAACATTTTAGGAAAGATTTCAACAAAATTGGGAAAATCTTAAGTCAATGTCTAGTCGATCTCCAGTTATCTGTCAATCTTTTGTTCAATAAGCTTCATGCCCCCAAATATGTCAGATAACCAGGGTGTTGCTATCAATAATAAAGGACTAGACTATATGGTTTTGGCTATGAATAGCAAGGGAATTATGAGAAAGTGTAGATCAGTATGAGATGAGATTTTCAGAGAAGGTTTCATGAAGACGGGACTTGAGTTGAGCCAAGGATGATTAGGATCTGGATGGGCTGAAAGGAAAGGAGAAGTTGTGCTAGGCAGAAAGTACTGCAAGGGCACATGTAGAAAAGAAAGAATAAATATGGTATCTGAGGTGGACCATCAGTAAACCAATCACTAGGCAGTCAGGGGGTGCAGTGGACAGAGTGCTGGGCTTGGAGCCAGGAAGATCTGAGTTCAAATCTAGCCCCACACACTTATCAGCAAGGCACTTAACTTCTGTTTGTCTCACTGTCCTCAAAGTAAAATTGGGGTGATAATAGTACCTACCTCGCAGGGTTTCTATGTGGATAAAATATAAAATGAAATAATACTTGTAAAGTGCCTGAAACATAGAAGGTGCTATATAAATGCTAGGTATTATTACTGTTATTAATCTGGTAAAGATAAAAGGTCATTGATGAGGAGCAAGGAGAACACCTGTACCCTCAATACTTTAGAGGTGGCAGAGGGAGAAGTAAAAGCTGGTGGGACTATTTTTGCCTAAAAAGGGAGGTCTGCCAGGTCAGTGGGTTCAAATTTCTGGAACTTACAAAAACATGTAAGAAGGTTAAAAAAGAATTCATGCTTTACTAAAGGATTTACTGCAGGGTTATTATATACAGTGCCAGGGCATTTAAACTGACTTAAGTAAAATAATTCTAATTTAGACATTTTTCAAGAACATATATCTGCTGCTACCCTCCTTCCCACTTCAATTAAAAAAAAAAATAAAACCCCATTTAAACCATCAATGTGATGAAATTAAAACACTGACTTACCTCTTTGATGTAAGTATAGGCATGCCCAGCTTAGCATCTGTAATAACATGGTAAGTTAATAATTATATGCAGTTTTAAAAATATTAAATGACCTAAAAAGGACAAGAAAGATAAACTTCACAGGTTTCTAGCTTCTGTCTGACAGATCACACAACTGCAAATAACCCGGAAGCTCATTTGGTGAATTCCCTTTCCTTGGAGAGTGATGACTGTTTTCCTGTCCCCAGCTTCTTCCGCTGGATTCCTAGCCATCTTTTCTCCCCAAACCTCAGCACTCTGTTTTCCACCTTCCTAATAAACTTTTATTATTTGTTATTATAGTTCTCTGTGTCAGTGTCTACTAGGTGATAAGCTCCACCAGGGCAGGCACTTGTGGTCATGTCCTTTGTCACTTTAGATCTCTTCCTAGTCCTATTCTGCATACAGTTAGCACTTAATGTTAGGTGAATTAAACTTAATTATAGGAGTGAACTGAGACATAGAAATTAATTGATTTGCTGAAAGTTACAGAATTAATTGGCAGAACCTGGACTAGAATCTAGGAGAGGCAGAGGAAAGGCAGTGTAGTATAGAGGGAAAAGTGTACTGAATTTAGAATCAGGAGCCTGGGTTCAAATCTCAGTCTTGCTAAATATGACCTTGGGCAAATCACTTAACTTTTATAAGACTCAGTTTCTTCATCTGCAAAATGAGACTGAACTAGAGTCTGAAGACCTCTTTTAGCTCTAAATCCTGTCTTCTTTCTAGGTCTCCTGACTTCTAATTCAATGTTCTTTCCCTGCACCATGAATTATCAACACTATTACATTCTTAGTCCAAGTTTATAATATTTACACATGTTACAGCACTAAAAAGTAATCTGATAGGCAATCAGAAAAAGCAAAGGCCTGGCAGTCAAGAGACTCAAGGTCTGGTCCCAGTTTCTCACTAACTAGCTGTGGGTGAGGCACTTACTGGGTAAGACCTTTCACTTCTCTCAGCTCCATTTTCCCACCTGCAGAATAAGGCAGGTGGTGAGGCCCAATGGCCTGCAGCCTGTTCTTGTACAACCCTGGAGCAAGGAAGGGTTTTTGCATTTTTAACCACAAATAAAATTTATTAAAAAATGTAAAAACTCTTCTTGGCTCACTAGACGTATGAGGACAGGTGGCAGGCTGTGGCCTGGGGTTCACCACCCTCTGGAATGGAAGATCTCAAAGGCTGCTTCTAGCCCAAAGATTCAATGAGGGGGAGTCTTCATCATCCAAATGGGGAATATGAACTTCTCTGAGGCCGCTTCCTTGCAATGGGAAGCTGTTGCATCTGCTGCTTAAGACCTCACAACAACCTTAATTTTTTCTTTCTTGGCATAAACTGATTCTAAGTGTAATTTCCCAAAGTTTAAAAATGAGGGCACTCCACAGGTCAAAGAAGTATTTACTATTATTGTGAAGATTATGACAGTACAAACATAGAATTCTCTGTTGATAATCTTTAACATGTCTGTATAATTCTCTGAAGACATTCCCATGCATTTTCTCCTACAAAACAGACTCTCTATGTCACCTTGGCCTCTATGTCACTTTCCATACAGCCACCTCCCCTCTACCAGAAACCTGGGACTGTACCTAGCCTGAGTCCTCCAGCACTAAGGGGTCAGCCTTTGCCTGATTATGCCAGGGCCACTATCTTGCCTCTAAGCCACTTGCTGCCCATCTCCTCACCATGCCCTTTGTCAGTTCCCTCCAATTTCCTTTCCTCCAGACCTTTTCACATGTTGTCTTCCTCTCTTAGAATGTAAGCTTCCCGAAGGCAAGGACTGTCTTGCTTGTTTGTATCTATACCCCCAGTGCTTATCCTAGTGCCTGCACACAATCAGCAGTTGATGAATGTTCTATCTATGTCTATCTATATTAAAAGAAAAGGATAGCAGAGAGCGAATAACAACATGTAATAGAAATATATTTGTTTTAACGAGTTTCTCTCATCATGGCTCATACATAAGTTTATGTCTTATGTACAAATTACCAGAAGGGACAACAAGAACATTATCCAACCCATTCTAAAGGCATCACAAGCAGATGCTTCTGTGCCAATCACTTGCACAAGTGCTGTGATGAAAACTGTAAAGAATGTTTTTGATGATAATAATTCCAGAATGAAAAGGACACACACAGTCCTATGACTACAAATACCTACCTTCTGTAGCAAAACTATCACAGTCAACTTTTGGGGGGCAGTAAGACTGCAACTAACATCTTATAAACATCCTCCTAAGTATATCAGCCAAAGAAAGCAAGCATGAACAACTTACCTTTCCATTTGGCAACCAGTGCAGGATCTGAAATACTGAAGTCTGGTCGGCTCCTTGACAGAACACCTTTTCCAAAATAACCCTTCCAGGAAAATAAACACAAATTCACAGTCAATGACTTATTACTTAGCTAAAGCAGAGTAACTGACAGCCACTCTCACAACGGGCAGCGTCTAACTTCTGCTGCTTCACTCATTTCACATGCTTCACTACATGTTGTATCTATCCACTTTTTCAATGGTTCGGCTGAAATCCAAATAAACATAGGCAACAACAAACGAACACGCAGGATTTCACACTGGGCAATCTGCTTTGTGTGAGCTACAAGAACACGCTTTATTTAAAAGCAGGGAACATCTGTATAGGTATAAGCATTCTGTAATCTTACCTGCTTTGGAAGTAGGTTGCCAACTCTGTTTATATGCTGATCCTTCTTCTTTCAAAAGACCACCTACTTTATGTATGTTTTGAATGTCTATTAAACCACTTAGATGACAAGTCAATATTTGGATAAAAACTATATGTGGAAATTTAAATCTAAACTTTGGAATGATAAGCTACTGCTTCGGTTAAAGCTTTCAAAGGAGATAAACGTCTACTTGTGACATCCTTGTATCTTTATGGCTATTAACTTCTCATGGGTAAGCAAAGAGCGCTTCCTTGAGCCCAGCTGATTAGCTGAGTGTTAATAAGACTAAGATCAGTTTCAATTCCCATACAGACCCAATTAGCTTTCCTGATAAAAGTTTTATTTTATATAACCGTATCATCTACTTCTAGAGACTGGAAGATGATGAAAACTCACTGATCACAATGGAAGAGGAGACTGATTATGTCTGATGTAGCCCAAGCTCACCACTATAACTAGGAAAACATCCAAAAAGAATAGTATATACTTTTAAAAGCAGGAATTCCCTACCAAGTAGCTCTCTAAGCCTTTACAAGATAAATCTCTAAATTGGCTACTGCTACCGTATGCCTAGGTCATGATTCACCCTTTAAAGGAACTAAAACACTTAATACTTACCTTACCATACAACTGTTTAATAGCCTCTGCATTCCTTACAATTACATTATTGTTGATAATTTCAGCGCGGTATACTTTGAAATCTCTTTGAAGTGTAACATCCTGACAGAAAGGGATGGGGAATGGTGATTCATAACTCTCATAAACTCTTTTTTTCCTTTTTGGGGCATGGAATACGGCTTCTGCCATTTTCTAATGGATAACCAATGGATAACTAGAAGCAAAGAACAGACAATATTTATTGACTTAGCATCAGTGCACAAAGTTCTGGGATGGTCTAATAAAGTACTGAACACAATGATGGCATTTAGACAATTTTATCATTACCATTCAGCATGCTATCTTCTGTCCTGGGGAAATGTATATACAGTATGTACATATGGATGAGCACTGAAACCTGGAGAAAAAATATAAGTAACAACCCACATATATGTAGGGTTGTATGTATATAACAATATGAAGGGGGTAGCACAAATATTATCCCTCTTTTTACTGATTAGGACACTGAGGCCAATAGAACTTACGTGATATGCCCGCTCATAGTCCCATAGCCCCAAAGAATTGAGTTCTGACTTAAATTCATCCTCCGACTTTAAGTCCCCATGGTGACTTTTCTCTTACATGCTGCCTTGCTATGAGCTGAAGTTAGACTAGGAAGGTTTACTTATGAAGGACAGAAATCTTGTGTTAGACTATGAAATACATACAGGTTTTGAAGAGAGAAAGGTGAAAGCATTCCAGACATAGGGAAAAACACAGGTAGAAAATGTGGCTTTTTGTCAGGGGAGAGACAGGGATGATATGAAGATTTTTTTCCAAGTGGAATAAAGGAATTATATTGCAGAGAAAAGGCTAAATATTTAAGAGTGGAACAATTACTGAAGAGCACTGAAGGAAAGGCTGAATTTGGACTTGACTGGATAAGACACCACTGCAAGCTCCTAAGCAGATCATAGTGATAAAAAGAGAAATTTAAACAAATTAATTTGAGTAGGACAGGGCTGTAGTGAGGTCTATTTTCTAATGGTCTGAGTAAGTGACCAATAAAGTTCCCCAATATTTTTAAGGGTTACTTTTGTCCTGAACTTATTACCAAATAAAACACACATTTCTATGTGCAAAGTCAAACAGAAAAAGGATTGTACCTGGATCCACAAACTCTATCACATGCATCTTGCTTTTCCTCTTAAGTATAAATTCATCACATAAACTTTTAAAGTTGTCCTACTGGTCTGTTTCCTTCTTTTCATTTCTGTGCATTTAAAAAATGGGTTCAAAAACATTCTTTTCAATGACTTAGTTTATACTTCAATTCTTCTCCCCCCACTGAAAACAGATAAAAAAAACCAGAACCTCTGTGACAAATATGCATAATGAAGGAAAACAAATTATGCACCCTGAGTCTATCACATCTTTGTCAGGAGGGAAATAGCACGCTTCATCAGGTCTCTGATAATCTGATGGACATGAGGTGGAATTACAGTGTTTCAATTTGCATTTCTCCAACTATTAGTGATCCGGAATATTTCCCACAGGACTGTTAATAGCTTTATTTATTCGACCACTACCAATTCACATCCCTTGACCATTTGCTATTGGGGGAATGTCTCTTATCTGTATGTATTTCAATCAGTTTGTTATATATCTTAGATAGTGGACCTTTATCAGAGTAACTTGTTGCAAAGTCATTCCCTACCCCCCCCCCAACTGTTTTCTTTCTAATTTTAACCATTTTGGGGGAATTTTAAAATTCCTTTTGTGTGGGACAGTAAAGACCCTTGCCCAAATTAAACTCGGAGGCTTCTTACGGTAGAAAGTAGAAAGGAGTTTATTATGATCTCAAGAGAAATGGTGTCCCCAATCTGACAAAGGGCCAGAAGGCAGAAGCACCCTACAGAAGGCAAAAGCATGATTACAAAGCCCTAACGAGGGAATTCCACACCCTCTCAACTATCCCACTTTACCATTGGTTGGTAAGGCAAGCTCACAATCTTCTTATTAATGCCAACCAACTGGTGCAAGGCAATCTCAATCCATTACCATAATTATTACTAACGAGGCTCTAATTTTATTAGAATACATAATACATGAGGTCTATCAAGCAAGTGCAGTAACAACCCCATAATACTGAACCCCCTCCAGTCCAACCTAGATGTGTCCTTATCTGGGCCCAGGTGTCCCAAGGCTGCTGTCTGCTTTCTGATTGGTCAAATCCACCTGCTGCTGCCAACATGATTTCATTTTTAGTATTATCTAGGAGTTCTCTGGGAACTGGGAACCCAACTTCTTCCCAAGGCTACTGTCTGGTACCTTTTATCAGGAGTCTTGTTTCAGCAATTCTTGCAGTTCTGTAGAAATTTAACCCTTTGCTACCTCTCACACTACCATTCCTTTCTCCAAACTAAAAATGCCTCCACTTTGGTCTCAATAGTTAATCCAATCATTTGTATTAATACCTAGTAGCTCTTACATTACCTTGAAATACACAATGACCATATATATATATATATATATATATATATGTATATGTGGAAATGATACTGAATTTAGTTATAAAGAAGAAATAAGAATGTAATAGGATGTTCAGAATGGGGAAACTTCACTGCAAGTTATCCCTCACACTTTTATTCCTTTCTTGAATCTTTTGGTTAATACTAACCTCAACTGACCAAAACTTGTCCCAAAGGAAATGGAAATTTACTGTGACTTAAGACTTAAGTGACTTAAGTATTCCTTAGATAAGAAGCTAGAAAATATCAACTGTCCTGGACTCCTGGGCAAGATGTAAATAATTCTTCTGAACAAGCCTAATTGTGATCCTCTATAAGCAGTTTAATCTGTAACCTAATTTGGTTTGCCAACTGTTTGATGAAGTTTGTTTCCTTAGGGGATGTAAGAAACTCTGTTTAAATTTGTTCAACTTTTATGATACTGAAGGAAGAATGGGATTATGGATCTATGGACTAAGAGTCATAAAAGTACATGATTGTGATTTGTGAGTGAATTATTTCTCTGTCTCCCTTTGATGTAATGTTCCTATAAGAAGCCTTGTCAGAATCCTGCGTCTGAGTCTGCAACCCCATTTGGAGTTTTCTTCACAAACCACTGGAGTGGTTTGCCATTTGCTTCTCCAACTCATCTGACAGATGAGGAAATTGAGGCAAACACGGTTAAGAGACTTGCCCAGGGTCACCACAGCCAGTAAGTGTCTGAGGCCACATCTGAACTCAGGAAGATGAGTCTTCCTGACGCCAGGCCTATACTCTATCCACCGAGCTGCCCATAATTTCTGCACTGTGGTAAATATATATTTGGCAGCAGTTACCAACCACATGAACTTATAGAGGAGATATTTCTCCCATAACAACCACATTGATTTTGTTTGTCCAAAAACTTTTGAATTTTATATAATGAAAATTGTCCAGTTTCTCTTCTGTGAGCCTCTTGTCCAAAACATCATTTTCCAGAATCTGGTTCCAGCCTTTAGGTCAGCAAACCAAACTCTGGTAATTTTAGTTTACAAATTGCAAAAATGGTGACTACTGAAGTTTTGAATATTTGTTGGGAAGGGAAGAACAGCTCCTTGAGGGAAGGGTCTGTGCAGGTTTCTTACTTTGGTATTCCAGTTATTTCACATAGTGCTTTGCATATAATAAGCACTTAATAAGTGAAGAACTTTCAATGGCTGGAGGGATGGATGGCAGGCAAAAATGCCTTAGACCACCAGTTTTCCTTCCTGATCAGGTAGTATTCTTTCTACTTCACCTAAGAGCCACTAAGAGCTGTTAAATTGGTGACTCAAGATATCCATTGCTTGAAGAGCCTGCATATTTAAAGGATCCTAGTCAGGCTCAGGTGGAGCTGGTGCACCAACATTAAAATTAACTTTGTCTACAGCTTTAAAAGGCTCACAAACACTGTATTGTTTTATCTTTTTATCAACCCTGTGAGGTGGATTCCTTCCCCAAGAGTCCATAATGATACTGACTTCCATCCAATCTTATCCAAAACTAAAATCACAGATTTCTACGTTAAGGTAGTAAGCTTAATAGTTCATTTGCACTGGAGGTGACAAACTCAAATAGAAGTGATCTCCTTGGGGTCCCACACTGAGTTAGAAAACCACAAATTAACATTATCTATGTTTTATCATATTTTTATGTGAAAACATTTCCCATGACATCAGGTTCCAGCAGCTCCAGGAGGACCCAAGTTGGACACCTGTGCTTTATAGCCCTAACATCTCAAGATCTGCTTTGGTTAAATTCTTTAAGACCCAGTTCAAATACTTTCTCCTCCAGGAAGATTTCCCTAGTCTTCTTAACTGAAAGTAGTGTTCCTCATCTGATCTCTGAGTATTTTATACCCTTCTCATGCACTTAATGATATGTATGACATGCGTGTGTGTACATCTCATCCTTAGGGATAAGTGAAGCAGGAGAAGGCCAGATGTGGAGTCCAGGAAGATTCCAAACCCCACCTCAGATACTCAGTAACTGTGTGACTATAGAGAAATTATCTAACCTCTCTGACCTCAGGCTCCTCATTTATATAACGGGATCATATTGAGCCTATAGCACTTATATCACAGGGTTATTGTGAAGCTCATGTGAAATAACATATGTGAAGTGCTTTGTAGATTTCAAGACATTATAAAAATATCAGCTACTGTTATTATGCCACAGGAAGCCACCTTTGGATGCTTCATCCTTGTATCTCCCCCAATGCCTAGCACAAAGCAAGGGCTTATTATGTGTTTGCTGAGTGAACAAAGGTAGACGGTTTGCTACTGTAGCAATTTTTCAACTCCCCCTCACACTAAAGTGCCATGCTTCTTCTCCACGCTTACTGAACTCTAGTACTTAGCAAACCTTAAAACAAGATGTCAACGTGAGTTATGATTCTGCTATAGGAGGATGTAGAAGACTTTTGTTCAAGCATTGCTTCTGACCCACACTAGTTTGGTGACCTGGGCCAGTCACTTAAACTCTCAGTGACCCTGAAAGCTCTACTTTGCAAAGCGGACACTGATCTGCACTGGTAAAGTGGATGCCTTTGACTACAGGAGGGTCATAAACCTGAGATGTAAGGGACCTAAGAGTGACCTCATTTTACATGAGAAACTAAGACCCAGAGCAGTGAAGTGAGATTTTTCTTTACTGCTAGATGAATTTTTCTGGCACCAAGAGATGGGCAGGCAAGGCGAAACGAAACGCTCTGAGAGGAGACATATGGGTGTGTGGCTGCTATGACAGGGAAGGGGGGCTGGCATGTGCATCGTCCGTCTGGGGGCAGTAGAGAACTAAAGGTAGAGTCAATAGAGGTATCAACAGCTAGGACTGCAGGAAGAGTGATAGCTGAAATTGTCTAAGCTCCAGCTCCCACAAAGATAGGAGCTACAAGAGGGAGTGAAATAGGGTATCTCACCCTACAAGAGAGTCTCAGAGGGGAATGGGATGAGAAGGGGGATGATGGAAGGGAGAGCAGGCTGGGGGGGAGGGAAATTGGAAGCACCCACTTTTGAAAAGGGACAGGATCAAAGTAGAGAATAGAATAAGTGGGAGGTGGGATAGGAGGGAGGGAAATATAGTCAGTCTTTTACAATATATCTCCTATGGTAATGTTTTGCATAGCTACACATGTACAACCCATACTTAATTGCTTATCTTCCCAGTAAAGGTGGGTGACAGGGGAGGAAGGGAATGAATCTGGAATTCAAAGTTTTAAAATCAAATATTTAAAAATATATAAATACAATTATCAATACTATTTTACATGTAATTGGGAAATAAGATATATAGGCATTGGGGCAGGGAGATCCACTAATGCCCTACTGGAAAAGTCGAGGGGGTTATGGGAAAAGATATGGGAGAGAGCAGATTGGAGGAGGGGATATCCTGTGGGATCGCTATTTTGGGGTGGTGGGTAGAGGAAAAACGGGGAAAAAAAAACAACTCAAAATCTGGCAAAAATGATGTAAACCAGAATAAAGCATATAAAAAAAAAAAAGAGGGAGCGCAATGCTAAGTAAGGCAGAGTTTAACACCCAGTTAGAAAGTTAGCAGCTTTCTCTAACACTTAGACTTATCTATCTTCATAGATAAAAAGTGTATAGCTTTTTTGAGGGCAGGGCCTGCCTGGTATTTGTATTCAAAGAACCTAGCAAAGTATCTGGCACATAGCATGTGTTTGATTAATTAAATTCAACAAGCATTTATTAAGTCCCTACTATGTGGCAGACTCTGGGAGAATATAATAACAAAATGAAATCATCTCAAGAGGTTTATACTCTACTGGCTGATTGTCTAGTGTCCAGACTCACCCTCAAAAAAGCCCTTACTTGATCCATCCTTCCCTGCCAATTATTGCCCTAAACTGTTCCTCCTTTTTGTGGCCCAACTGCTTGAGAAGGCTGCCTAGAACTGAACCTCTGTTACTTTTTCATTTTTTTCTTAACTCTCTGCAGTCTGGCTTCCAATCTAATCACTCGGTTGAAACTGCTCTCTGAACTGCTCAATGCAATGGTTTTCCCTCGGCCTCCCTGGCTGACCTCTCTGCGCCCTCCGACACTGCCCTTCAGGCTCTTCTCCTGGATACATACGCCCCTCCTTCACTTCTTTTCTGGGGACTCCAATCCCCTTCAAGGCTGAAGGAGGATGGACCAAGTCCCAGACTCCGCAGGAAGCCCGTCCCGGCTCCCCCCAACGCCGCTGCCTCGCCTCCGGGACCGTCTGCGCGTCATCCCGCAGGCGCACAGCCCCCCACCGCGGCTCCGAGCCGCTCTGCCTCCGAGAGCACCCAGCCCACCCGTGCGGGAGCCCAGACGGATCCGGGGGTTCGGCGGTCACGCGGTGCAACTACGAGCCTCAGTTTCCCGGTCTGTAAAGATCACTAGCGCACCTCTACGAGACGTCGTGCGTAAGCGCTACGCACATGCGTGAGCGGCTCTTACTATTATCGCTAGGATGATTAGCCACGTGTGCTCGGACGGAACTTCCCCTTTCTCAGACCCGGGCGCCACCACGCCCACCAGGGCCTCTCTCGAAGGTTCCGGCTCAGGGCCGACAGAGACCGCCCTGTGATGCCCCCCGCCTCCGGGAGACCCGAACCCCTCTGCTGCCTCCTTACCCTTCCACCAAGAGACCACCCGTCCGTCCAGCACTTCCGTGTCACCACGGCAACCGGAGGCGGCCGCAGCCGTCAAGCACGGTCCGTCGTCCTGCCGCGCAGGCGCAGAGTCAGCCAGCGCTCAGGAAACCACTGCACGTATCTGCGTTACCTAAATCTCTTCAGCCCAGCCCTCGGAAGGCATCCTTCCCTGCGCACGCGCAGTCTTTTATCCTAAGCCCTGCCCACTCAGTCTTACGTCTGAAATTGAGAATGGTGCGCTCTGTCCCGTGGCCCAGTCTTCACTTACTCTGGAGCTTCTACCGGTTTCAGAAGGAGGATACCTGGTACACCTTACCTATTTTTCTTTTTAAAAAAGTTTTTGTTGATTTTTTTTGCCCCTTTAAGTCACCATAGTTATCCCGAGGATCTCTCCCTCCTCAGAAAGCCATCCCATAAGGACAAATAATTTTTTAGAGAGGAAAAAAAGTCAGCACAACTGATCAATACATTGAAAATGTCCTAAAGACACAGCTGCTGACCTCCCACCCCGCCAAGAAGGGATAGATCGGAGGTGTCTTATCTCTATTTGAGGCTGCTTCATCTTGTTCCATGTCCCTAGTCCTGTTGCCAGAGGTCTTCCCAGCTACAGCTTTAGCTAATCAACCAATCAATAAACAAAAGTGCCTACTATGTGCTGAACACTGTGCTTAGTACTGATGACACAAATGGCAAAAGACAGTGCCAGCCCTTCGGGAGCTTAGTGGGGGAGAAACCAAATATATGCAAACAAGCTATAATACAGAATGAACAGGAAATAATCAGGAGAGGGAAGGCGTCCTGCAGAAGATGAAGTCAGGAAGGTCATGGGACAGATGACACTGGAGAGTGTTCCTAGCATGGGGGATAGCCAGAGAAAATGCCTGGAACAGAGAATCTAGTTCCTGGAACAAGAAGGAGGCCATTGTCACTGGATCCATGATTCCGTGTTGGGGAGTGATGTGTAAGAAGACTGGAAGGTAGGAGGGGGCTAGATTATAAAGTACTCTGGATATCAAATGGAGGATTTTGTATTTGATCCTGCAGCCAGCCAGTGGAGTTTACTGAGTAGGGGACTGACACAGTCAGATCTGTGCTTTAGGAAAATTGCTTTAGTGGCTGATTGGAGGATGGTCTAGAGGTAGGCAGACCCACCAGAAACTATTGCAATAGTCCAGGTGCAAGGTGATGGGGGCTTGTACTGAATTAACAATGTCAGAAGAGAGAAGGGGGTGTATCAAGAGAGATGTTGCAAAAGTGAAATTGGCAAATGCATTGGGGGGTGGGGTGAAGACATAGTGAGGAATCAGGATGACTCCTACGGTAGGTTGTGAAGCTGAGGAACTAGGAGGATGATGCGGCCTCTAATAATTACATATCAATTGAGGAATGACTGCTATTTTTGTATGGAATACTTTTTTGAGGAAGCCTTTGGCTAGTGGCCTGAGGATGGCACCACCTGGTGTCCAAATTATATACTGCACTTCATTGGAAATTGACAGCCTCATTTTTTCTTTTCTTTTCTTTTTCTTCCTTCCTTCCTTCCTTCCTTCCTTCCTTCCTTCCTTCCTTCCTTCCTTCCTTCCTTCCTTCCTTCCTTCCTTCCTTCCTTTCCTTCTTTCTTTCCTTCTTTCTCTCTCTCCCTTCCTTCCTTTCTTCTTTTCTTTCTTTCTTTCCTTCTTTCTCTCTTTCTTTCTTCCTTTCTCTTCCCCTCTTTCTTCCTTTCTTCCTGTCTCTTTCTTCCTTTCTCTCTCTGCCTTTCTTCCTTCTTTCCTTTTCTTTCTTCCCTTCTCTCTCTCCTCCATTTTTTGTTTACATAAGTTTTATTTCATTAAATTTTTATACCTTTTGTTTTTATATCATCTTCAATTCCCCACGTTTACTTTTACCTCAGAGAGCCATCCATTATAACAAATAATAAAGAGGAAAGGGGGAAGCATTTAGTTCAGCAAAACTAGCATTAATCAAGCTTGATTTCATTTGCTGTATTCCACACCCATAGTACTCCACCTCTGCAGACAGGGAAGGGAGGTTCACGCTCATATCTGCCCTTCAGGGTCGTGTCATAATTATAATTATATAGTGTTTGACAAACACTGTCTAAAAGTAATAGAAAGTAGGAGAATGAGACAGATATAAATTGTTATTGCTTCTGTGGCAGCTAGCCCAGACTACCCATCACATGTCATAGTACTTTCTTTGGACCTCCCCTTAATTACATTTTCCTTCACTTTAGTGTTATATTTATATATCTGTACCCCCATTAGATTGTAAACTCTCTGAAAGTAGATTTTCTGTAATTTTTACCTTTGAATTTAACACATAGTAGGCAATTATTAAATGTTTATCAGACTACTTAATTATCCTGTCCTAACTCTAAGTACCCTAGGACTTCAAGGAAAGAAAACATTTTAATGGCATATGGAGTCGTCTTAGAGGAAATGGGATTTGGACTCCAAAAGGAGGGAGAGAAGTGTCTAAATGGAATTTGGGAGGAAATGTGGTAAAGTAAGTAGAGTTCTAGGCTTGGATTCAGGAAGACCTGAGTTCAAATGCTGCCTGTGACACTATGTGACCAAGGGCAAGTCATTTTAGCCTCACTCCAAGGCTGTGTGTGGGCATACCTCATGTGTGTGGGTATTATAGTGCAGTGGGAATTATAATAATAATAATAATGATGTGGTTTAGTCATGTATGACTCTCCATGACCCCATTTGAGATTTTCTTGGCAAAGATACTGTAGTGGTTTGCCATATGCCTCTCCAGCTCATTTTACATGTGAGGAAACGGAGGCAAACAGGATTCAGTGACTTGCCCAGGGTCATACATCTAGTTACGTGCCTGAGGTCAGATTTGAACCAGAGTAGATAGGGGTTTGAATCCTCCCTCTATTTGGTTAATATTGACTAGTCTGATTTTTAAATAATACTTAACTACCTACCTCATTATGATAAGGGCTGCAATTAGCATTTTCCTAAAGACTTTGGTTTCATGTTCTCCTCTGATATGTGCTAGGTATGTGATTGGTGCCTCAGGTAACATAGGAAGATAATAAATTACAAATGAGTTCCTGATCTGCATTAGGGGAAGGAGATTCTATGCTGGGAATTCCCAACCCTGATGAAATCACTGGTATGGATTAAATAAAATTAAAAAAAATCCCTACCTCACAGGCTTAATGTGACAGTCAAATGGTATAAAATGTAAACACACTTTTTCAGCTTGAAGATGCCAGTTAATATTGTTTTGGGGAACATTTTTGAGAGTGAAGGCTTGAGAACTGGTTCTAAAGTTAAAATGACCTAATGTAAGTTAGAGCTGTACAAATGTGCCTATATAAGAGTTGGGCCGCTAGTTGACGCCATAGTGCACTGAGGTTTGGGCCTGGAGTCAGGAAGACTCATCTTCCTGATTTTAAACATAACCTCAGACACATAGTAGCTGTGTGACCCTGGACAAGTCACTGAACACAGTTTGCCTCCCTTTCCTCATCTGTAAAATGAACTGGAGAGGGAAATGGCAAACCACTGCAAGATCTTTTCCAAGAAAACCCCTAAAAGGGACATAAAGAGTTAGACAGATCTGAAAAATGACCAAACAACACATAAGAATTAGTGACAATTGTTATTAATAAAAGAAGCCACAAAGCCTTCAAGGTTCATGCTTTAAAGCCCACCCCAACCTCACATAGCTTTGTTTCGTTGTTCTTTGCTGCAGTTAACCTATGAGATTGCATATTATAATTTATTTGTGTTTGAGTCTCATCGTCCTACTAAAGTAATCTTGATATGGAATTTTTTTCTTTATTAATTATTTTTCTTTCCCCCACCCCCATTTATTTTATTTTTTTTTTAGTTTTCAACATTCACTTCCCTAAGTTTTAAATTTTCTCTCCCTCCCTCCCCAAGATGGCATACAATCTGATATGGGCTCTACATATACATTCCAATTAAACTCATTTTCACATTAGTCATGTTGCATAGAAGAATTATAACGAATGGGAGAGATCGTGAGAAAGAAAAACAAAACAGAACAAAACAAAAATAGTCTGCTTCACTCTACAGTCAGACTCCATAGTTCTTTCTCTGGATGTGGATGGTATTTTCCATCCTGAGTCCTTTGGAATTGTTTTAGGTCCTTGCATTGCTGAGAAGGGCTAAGTCTGTCAAAGTCAGACATCGCACACTGTGGCAGTTTCTGTGAACACTATTTTCCTGGTTCTGCTCACTTCACTCAGCACTTGATATGGAATTTAAAAACTTAAAGAGGACAGAGACTAAGTCTTTTCTAAGCTTTGTACCTATCCTCTAACAATAGCACAATACTCTGGGTATATTAGGTGTTTTTTAAATGAACCGTAATAGAGACATTTCAGGCATTTTTATAGTCAGTGGGAAACGCTCTCAGTGCCCTTCAAATGATGACACCTAGGTGTCCATCTATCTTTCCTGCTCTTTTTTAGAGGTAATATATTTAATTCAAGTAATAGAAGAGATATTGGCTAAGATGCAATCATTCCTTACAATATTTTTTCTAATTTCAAAGGGTTTGCCTTAATTTCTCCTACAGTTGTCAAGGTAACGGATTTGGCCAGTGAAAGATAACTTCAACCATTGATGTAACTTCCTAGTGGCCCCCATACAAAATCCAGCCCAGAAGGAAATCATGGCCTATAATGCCCCTTCTTTTTGTTGTTCAGTTGTTTCACTTGTGTCCAACTCTCTGTGACCCCATTTGGGGTTTTCTTGGCAAAGATACTTAAGGAACTTCCTTTTCCAATTCTGTAAAAGATGAGGAAACTGAGGCAAACAGGGTTGAGTGATGTGTATATATGTAAGATGGGAAGAGAGGGACTTTTTATATGAGCTCTGAATCCATGGGCTCATAGCTTTTGTCAAATAATGGGGTAGGTAGGAATGGATCAGTCTTATGAATTCAAGGCCAGTGATGAACAATCTTTTTCTTGGGAATTTTTAAACAAAAAACAGAGTCTAAAGAAATAAACACACACACATATACATACACACATCATTATATATATTCATTATAATATTTTTCTGACTAAAATACAAAAAACGAAGAACACACACACAAAAGGGTCTAGGAGAAATTCATTGGTGCAGTGCTTAGCAGGGAACCTATCTAGTAGTAACTTCTAGTAAAACGTCTCTAAGTCTGCTTTCCTCGTGCTTTGGATTTAGATTGGTTTATCAAAAAGCAAAGGAAGATCTCTTTGACAAGATGAACCAAAAAAGCAGGAATTTTTAGTATTTTTCTTGCTGGAGGTTGGGAGGAGGGAAGCCCTTGGCCAAGAATAGACTGTTAAACATTTAACAACTGGCTCTCTAGGGGGGAAAAGTGCCTATGACACACTTTTAAGTTAAATTTGCGCTATTAGCATTTTCTCCCAGCTTTCTTAAGTCTGGGCAATCAACAGTAAACAGAGCCCTGATTTGTAGTGTTTACTGATTTCCAAGACATAAATATTTATACTGAAAATTTAACAATTCGCCCATGGAGTAGTCTTGCAAAAGAAAAATGTTCCTCTTAACTAAAAGTAAAATTTCACATTGCTATATATGTGCATGATATATGCATACATTTGTGTAACGCCATCATCGAATTATGAAATTTTGGATAATGCAAGTGTGTATTTTAACCACCATTCCTGTTCAGTTTCTTACTGGAGAGAGTGATTTCAGTTTCACGATAAAAGCACCTGCTCCTTCTCATTCATTGTCTTAGAAAGGGAGAGGGGAGATGATGCTTGATCATTTCTTAGTCTTAGGGGCCAAGAAGGTTATGGTTGACTATCTATCTTAATCGACTTAAAACTCAATATGAAAAAGAGGAAAGAGTCAAAGGTTTTTCAGCCTGCTTTTAAGAAAGGTGGGAGGGGGTGTGCCTCAGGGGCCACCTCCATGAGCCAAAGCTGGCTGCCGCAGCTGGAACAGCTATGGCCTCTACCTCCACCGTCAGAGCTTAAGCGGCAGGGGTATTTTTTTTTTTTAAGCAATCGGGGTTAAGTACCTTGCTCAAGGTTACACAGGCCAGTTATTTCTGGGTGTGGTGCTAAGTATCTGAGCCCAGATTTGATCCCTAGGTCATCCCAACACTGGAACCGGTGCTCTTACTCACTGAGCCACCTGGCTGCCCCTAAGCAATTGGGGTTAAGTAACTTACTCAAGGTTACACAGCCAGGTGTTTCTGGGTGGGTGCTAAGTGTCTGAGCCCGGGATTCGATCTCCAGGTCTTCTCAACACTGGAGCCCATGCTCTTACTCGCTGTGCTACCTGGCCTCCCCAAGGCAGGGATATCTTGACCAAATGAGAGACTGTACGTAACAATGCTTGGAAAAGTGGAAAGCACTGCAGAAAGGAGACAGCATTGTTTGGTGACATGGACCCTGGGCCAGGAGCGAGGAGACCCAAGTTATTTTTTTGTTGTTGTTTTATTCCTGCTAATAACTAGCTCTGGGACTTTGGTCAGATCCCTTAAAAAACCCCTGAACTGATGTTTCCATACCTGGAAAATAAATACTTTTGATTCTGGACAGGCTTCTTGTAGCTCTCAGTGGCTAGAAGTCTATGACCAGTAGGAATATTCCATAATGCCAAGACCAGTTGGGATCAGTGTCATTTTCCTGCCAACTAAGTCCTGGAGGAAATCTTCTGGCGTTGGGGATTGGGAAAGGGATGATGGGACCAAGGCCAGTTGTTCTCAGTGGACTATCAGGTGCTGGGAAAAGCATGTTGTTGAAAAAACTTCTTCAAGAATATGGCAACATTTTTGGCTTCAGCGTCTCCCATACTACAAGGAGCCCAAGGCCTGGAGAAGAAAACAGCAAAGATGATCACTTTGTGACCAGGGAAGAGATGCAAAGAGAAATTGATGCTGGACAATTCATCGAACACGCTGAATTCTCAGGGAACATGTATGGGACAAGCAAAGCCGCTGTGCAGGCCATGCCGGCAATGAACCAGATCTGCTTGTTGGATATAGACCTGCAGGGGGTCAGGAACGCCAAGAAGACCGAGCTGCATCCCATCTATATCTCCATCCAGGTGCCATCCCTGGACATCTTGGAAAAGCGACTGCGAGACAGGAAGACTGAGACAGAGGAGAGCTTGCAGAAGAGGCTGGCTGCCGCTGCCGCCAACATGGAGAGCAGCAAGGAACCTGGCCTGTTCGACTTGATCATTACTAATGACGACTTGGATGAGGCATATTTGACACTGAGGAAGGTCCTGGCTGAGGAAATCAGGAAGGTTCAGCAGCTCAGCAACTCAGGAAAGGAAACCAGAGCCCATCATTCCACTGCCCTCCCCCTACATCTTTACATTCCAAGAGACACATTCCCTTTCATCTGACCCCTCCCTACTCCAAGCCACAGAGGAGCCTGTGTGTGCATCAGCTGGAACCTTGGGCATCTTGGGCCAGGGTATAGGTGGGTGACTATGCATTTTAGACTCCCAAAACTTCTCCCACCATCAAGACCCCAGGGCATCCTCAGAGCACACCCCAAGACCCATCCAGTGAGAGACAGTGTCCCCAAGGCTCCGCCACCCCCATTGGCTAAGGCTGGGAGCCTCTAGACCATGTTGGTGATGGGCAACTAGTCCTACAATGGCCTTTGGACTAGGAAGAGGGCATATAGACCCTGCAGAGAATGGAGAGTCCCAGAGGCCTGGATCTTTGGGTTCCCATATGCCCCTGCCACAAGCCTGACCACATCAGGGTAGCAATTTAGGTGCCAGTCGCTACTACAAGGCTCTTTGGATTGGAGGAAAAGAATCCTGCTGTCCTTTGATCTCCACAATGGCTTCTCTGGAGAGTCTGTCCACTCAGGCTCCTCCAGGGAGGAGAAGACCTACCTTGTATTTGGCAGCAAAGGCAACTGGGCAGTAGCCAGCTCACACCAGTGCCATGGCTGCATCCCCTGAGCAGTAAATCGCCCTGGACTGCCAGCCTGATCCTCCCTCTTGGAGGGTACAGTGACTTTATGAACAATCTGGAATTTGGCGAAGCATCCTGGGGACCACATACCCACGCATCTGCCCTCACACCTCAGACACTTAGACTCATTTCCTGACTCCTGTTTACCCATCAGGAGGATTTGTTACCTGTCCCATCCCTCCCCCAATCCTCTCTGCCCCTCAGTGGACTAGGGAAGTCTGGACTGTGTTGAGCATATAGCCAGGTCATGGCCATGCGTCCAGAGGTGACTCTGAGAGCAGTCATGATGCTTTGTGTCCCTGATTCCACATCACTCTGGTCTCCAAGAGCTCTGGGTGGTTCTTCTCTGAGCCCAGAACCCAGCTTGTAATAAAATACATTTTATTTAATTTAAAAAAAAGAGAAAGATTGGAGGGGCAGGGATCTGGAATATAAAAGGTGGGTATTATCATGAGGGCACATCTGATCACTGGCACCCATTTTTGTCCCCTTAAGTGGACGTTTCAACCTATCTCTTGTGTTGAGAACTCAGAGCCATATTTTTGTTCAGTTTTCATTCATATCCAATTCTTTGTGACCCCATTTGGGGTTTTCTTGGCAAAGATACTGAACTGGTTTGCCATTTCCTTCTCTAGCTCATTTTTACAGAGGAGGAAACTGAGGCAAACAGGGTGAAGTGACTTGTCCAGGGTCACACAGCTAGGAAGTGTCTGAGGCCAGATTTGAACTCCGGAAGATGAATCTTCTTGACCCCAGGCCCAGTGCTCTGTGTACTATGGCGCCACATGACTGTCCCTCAGAGCCATATTGGACCCATTTCCCTGATTCATATGTTAGGAAATCCTGCATTCACAATATAGATCAGCAGAAAAATTAAAAGAAAGAACTAAGAAAAGTCCCAAGCCACCAAACATATCAGTGCATATCAAAGTCTGAGTCTGGAATTGTCCATTTGTCACACAAGCAGTTTGTGTGTGTGTGTGTGTGTGTGTGTGTGTGTGTGTGTGTGTGTGTGTGTG
>NW_027185761.1:22261261-22269185 GCF_028583685.1 Petaurus breviceps papuanus
GTGTGTGTGTGTGTGTGTGTGTGTGTGTGTGTGTGTGTGTGTGTGTGGACAGGAGGCAGGGAAATACAGCTCTCTAGTTCCTGAAGAAAGTATTCTTTGTCCCCCTAAAAGAATATTAAAATTGCAAACCCAACTTGTTTTTTTTTAAAGATATTAACTTGTACTAGGTATATTTTATATTATATTTAAATAAGCTACAACTAAAAAATGAATACAAATATAGTAATATATACCTTTCCAGGCCCCACCAACTTAAGCATTCCTACTTTTATATTAGCAATCCTCTCTAATTTACCATTATTTGAAAGTTCAGTGTACAAGTCTGCTTTGTGTAAACAAATTTGGATTGTTTAACCACCAGGTGGTGCTACGAGACAGCAGCATTATCCTTTTCCATTGGAAGGATAAGTCACTGGGGAGTTCCATACTTAAACTTATGGTTATGTTTCACCCTAGGGGACATACCAAGGGTTCTGTGGTTCTCAGGGAGTGGATGAGCTTTTATCAGTCTAGCTCTCTGGCTCTCTCTGGGTGCCCCTACCATCTTAAAAGTCTAGAGCAAGGGTTCTTAAACCAAGGCACCCCTGAATAGGTTCCAGGGGTTCCAGGTTGCTCAAGAAAATACAAATCAGCTCAGTAAGAAATGGAACAGGTTAAAAGCTTCTGTGCTCATCAGAGTGGGACCCAACTCCTCGTTGGTACTTTGTTCACTCCCCACCATGATAGGAGATTATTAAGTCTAAGAGGACTGGTCACTCAGAAGAAGATCCTCCCATTCAAGGGACTTTGAAGGGAGACACAATTTCTCCTATACTTTTCAGGAAATGTGGATTGGAACTCCAGTAGCTTTCCCTGGACATCCCCAGAGGAAGAGGAAGAGATATTTCTCTGTCTTCCCTCCCCTTCCCTAACAATGGCAGTTACCCACCAATGACAGTGTGTATACAGGCTGGCCCCTGAGACTGGACCATGGGGTACTCCCTATTTCCTCTGCTTTGTACTTCTTCCCCTGAGCCCATGTGACTGACTAGCAATTCCACGATGGATGTTTCCAGTTGGTGGGTACCTCTTGAGTCTGAGAGTTTAAGAGTTCTGGGTCTGGATGCCAGGTGCCCAGTAGGAGGTGATCTCTGAACAAAACTGCTCAGAAGAGAATCATTGCCAGGAGGATGAAGCAAGCCATGCCTCAGTTTGGCAGAACCCTGAGAGAATTGCTCAGACGGTATACAGAGAGGAGGTGAAGGCGATACGCCTGTTCAGCTGTCCAACAAAATGTTTCATGTTTTAGTCTTTACAGTATTCATCTTCTAGAAGAGTATCTTCAGAGTCATAGAGTTATGGGATACTGCTTCGTGTTTTAAAGTGTTTGCCAAGGTATGTCTAGCAATCTTTTATGTTTTAAGCATTTCTTTTGTAGTACAACAAATAAATATCTACCCTTTGCCTGAGCTATTTTGTACATTGAATATCTTTTTAGGACAGACTCCGTCAGTCTCTTTTGCTGAGACCTAGACAGGAGCCAACCAACCTAGGCTTTAAGTGATCTTTAACTTGGGCTTTGAGGTAGAGGTAGCACTCTCAACCAGGACATGAACTCATTCTGCTTGGGTCCAAGGCCAAGTCCCCTTCTTAGGAGGTGTTCTCATTCACCATAGCCAGAACTCTTTACAGCTAGAATGCATTTCTTATATCCTACCCACAGGATCTTTCTTTTGCTTTTTTTTTTTTCTTGAAGTCGTCTCTGATTTCCCTGTTGTTCAGTCATGCCTGACTCTGGGACCCCCATTTAAGACTTTCTCTGCAAAGATATTGGAGTGGTTTGCCATTTCCTTCTCTAGCCCATTTTACAGATGAAGAAACTGAGGCAAGCAGGGTTAAATGACTTGCTCAGGATCACATGGCTAGTAAGTGTCAGAAGCTTTTATCAGTCTTCCTGGCTCCAGGCCCAACACTCTATCCATGGCACCACCTAGCCTGATGTCCTTAGCTGAGAACTTTGTCTAGCTCTCATGTCTGCTCCCATCTACTTATCACTCTACCCCTGTAGGATACAAAGAAGATAGGGACTGTTCAGTTTTTGTTTTGGAATGCCCAATTAGTCAATCGTTTAGGATTTGTGATTTCCCCTTGCCTTCTTCCCTCCTTCCTCCCCCAACCTCAGGCCATCTCAGAAAATGTGCCAGATGCTTGGATGGCAGGAATGGCCACCACTAGGGGCATCCCCTTCCCTTTCGTTCCCTATTTGCTTGACTGTTCCCAGAGCTTGGATGAAACAGGAGTCAACAAGACTGAGGCCTTGCCATCTCCCCTAACCCTTTGTGGTCCTGGTACTGTCATACACCCATAACTCAAGGACCTCTGGGTTTTGCTAGGATCATCCCTTCACACTTAAGACTTCTGAGTTTTTCCATCTGATCTGCCTCTAAATTTTCTTTTATGTGTTGTTTCCCCTAGAGTATGAGCTTTTTGAAAGCAGGGACTGGTTTTTTGTTTGTTTGTGCCCTTAGCATAGAGCCCAGAACATAGTGAGCTCTTCATAAATGGTTTTTCATTCATTTATCTAGTCTCTGGGGGTCTTTAACCTAACTCCCCCCTCCCACTGACAGGTCAGAAGGTGGGGAAGACTTGGACTGGTGGGGAGGTGGGGGATGAGCCACAGTAAGCAGAGACTGAGAGATGGTAAGGAGCCTATGTAGTGTGTAGATGGTAATATGGAGACAGCCCAGCTGGAACCTATGGGGGAGTAGTAGAAGGAGATAAAGTCAGATAAGCTGGGTGGGGCCTGATTGTGGAAGGGGCTGAATGGCAGATTGAGAAGTTGGACTTTATCCTGCAGACAGTGAGGAGCCACTGGAAATTTCTGTTCAAGGCTGCCTGAGCTGAAGGCTCACACAATTGGCTTTTGGAGCCAGGCACCTGAAATTTTCAGTAACTCGTTACTGCCAGTAGATGTCAATGTTTCAGTAAATTTCGAGAGCCTTCCATGTTCTCAGTCTGGTTTCCACCAACGGGCTTGGTCCATGGAGGAAGAAAAAGGCTAGAAACACTATCTTAAATCCTCATCTCTTCTCTCTCTGCTCTATCTTTTAATGATCTTATCTGAGTCCATGGTTTCAGTTATCTTCTGTATACCGATGTCTCTTAAATGAATAAATGGTATCAGAGTCCTAATCTCCCTCCTGAGCTCCATTTCCACAGTGCAAATTGCCTGCTGGACATCTCCACGAGGACATCCCATGGGTGTCTCAAATTCAGCATGTCCAGAGACTAAAATAACCTCGTCTTCTTTTCCTTGCAAATCTTCCTATCTCCCCAACTTTCTAATTTCTGTTGATTACACCCAATTATATCCTAGACACCAAGCTTGACATCTGGCAATCATCTTTTACTCATCCCCCTTCTATATACAATTGGTTGTCAAATCATATCCACTTTTCACAAATCCATCTCTTTCTTTCACGCGTTGGCTACCCTAATTCACGCTCTCATGAATGTTAACTTGCATTCTTGTAATAGCCTCTAAATAATCTCTCTGCCTCCAGTCTCTCTGACTTTGAACAAAAGAGCATGGCGGAGCCCTTTCTTCTGATGAGGGAGAAATCACCTCTGGTTGAGGATTTCAGTTGAGGACAGAAACTGGAAGCAGAGGGAATCTTCCTAACTTTATACTATACCCAAGAGTGCTATGTCTGAATAATAATAACTAGCATCTCTATAGTGCTTTAAGGTTTGCAAAACACTTTACATTTGTTATCTCATCTGATTCTCACAACAACCTTGTGAAATAAGTGCTATTATTACCCCCATTTTGCAGATGGAGAAACTTAGGCTGAGATAGGTTAAATAACCCGCCCAACTAGTATGTACCTGCCAAAGAGAACACAAGTTCAGTACAACAGCATCCAGTGAACAACTCCAAACAGAGACTGTACGTCCAGTGAAAACCACTTGGGAGCAGGCCCTGTGGAAGCAGTGTGGTATCTATCACTAGGAAACCTTAGTGGTCTACCCAGGCATCCTTCATACATGTGTTCCCCACTTGTGTAACACTGAACACATGTGTGCCTCTCCACATATGTTGCCTACATATGTGTACTCTTCCCACTGATACTGTATATATTTGTGGTCAGGCTTCCTGGGTTTATGGGGGGAGGGTTTTGCTGTTGATTTTCTTACTATGACGTTTCATGAAATGCCTTTTCTTTAAATTAATTATCACCTTTGACTGACTCTTAAAGGAAAATACATTAGTGGGGGCTCCTGAGTTGTGCTTTTAGTGAATGTAGACCCACAGAATAGTCTTGCACTTGGGCTATCCTTCTCAGGGAGACCCATCGTGTGAGTTGTGAAGTGCCCAAAGGCTCTATAGTCAATAAAAAGGAACCAGTACTTGGCCACAAGTTGGGTGGCTGGGGCTAGAATGTAATGACTAATAGGAGATCAGAGAAGGAAATATTATAGTGGACTAGACCAATAAAAAAGAAGACAGAACTTAACTTGGGCCTTATAAGATGGTATGATTTATATAGAAGGGAAATAGTTTCATAGAGATGGAAGGGTTCTGAGAGGCTATTTCAATTCTTTCATTTTATAGATGAGGAAACTGATGCACAAAGAGTTTAAGTGACTTACCCAGGATCACACAACTACTGAGTATTTGAGGTAGGATTTTAGCTCAGATCTTCCTAACTCTAAATTCAGCACCACCCATTCCACCCAAAGGGGGAAAATGATTTGTAAAGAAAGGTCTCTTCAAGCTCTAAAATCCTATGTTTCAATGAATATGTAGTTTGTGTAATTTGTGCAGGATCTCTAGCTACCTAATATTCATTCATAGGGCCTTCAGAGGATGGCTATGTAAAAATCTTGCCCTGGAAGGGTAATAAAAGGTGTCATTAAGAAGAAAAATATTCATCAGGTGTTGACAAAGTGCTCCCAAAGGAATCCTTAGCCCGCAAGGGCAGTAAGTTAAAAGGAAAGGTTAGAACAGAGCAAAGTCCTGTGGGAGAGAGAAACCAGAGAGAAAAGGGGACCTCCATAGGACTGAGAGAAGGCCAGAGACCTGAGCAGTAGCCAGAGTTGAGAGAGTAGTCAAAGGAATAAAGAAGGTCAGTGCTGCCAGCAGCAGCTAACCGGCAGAGTTGGTCCTCAATAGAGGACTGAAATGAGGGGAGAACATTTCTTATGATGGCCTATAGTAAGAGAAGTAGCTCTGATACATCCATTCTCCCCCCTCAGTGAACCCAGACCATAAGCTCCCACAAATACACAGTGGCCCTGAGGAAAGTAGATATACATTTAGAGGACAGGAGAAGTGAGGCAACCCATGTGGCTCTGACAACTCTTGCTCCTAGAACTGCGGGGTGGGGCCTTGATGCCATTTGTCTTTTTGAGGCATTTTGATGTTGCTTCACCATGGGTACAGTATCTCTCTTGGGTGGCTTGTTCAGCTGGGCTCTCTGACAGCTTCTCTCTGAAACTCAACTCTGGGCTGCCAGGGTTAGTTGTCTCCTGAATCCATAGTCTGCTCTCTTCTCTGCTGCCAGAGGGCAAGCTTAAAGCTACTTCCTGCCCCTTAACCTCTAAGTGGCTGTGTCTTGATCTGCTCCCTGCTCGATGCGGTGTCTACTCCAGAGTCAATGACCATCTGGATGCCATGGCTGATGGCAGGGGGAGGAGAGATAATACCCCTTGTTTCTTCCACAGTCTGATAGGGGTCATAAAGCTTCTCCCTGCCTACAACATTCTCACTTGCAGTTCAGTGTTGACAGATTTGTCTTTTAAAAGGCTATGGGGTATGGGCCTTCTAATTCCTTTAGGGAAATTTCTTCCTATTCTGTAAAGGTTAAATGCATTCAGTGAATCCAAAATATTCAATAAGTGCCTATCATGGGCTAGGCAACATGAGAGATGCTGGGGATGCAAGTATAGTGAATGAAACAATCGCTATTTGTATCTTCACGCTTTGTTTTTTCTAACACTTAATGCCTTATCTGTTACCAGCCACTTCTGTGATTTCATGAACTGGCCTGGGAGGCAGGAAGGAAATCAATTGGTCTGGGAACTTCCCCTATCCCCCTCAAATGCATGTGTGTGCATAGGCAAATTCTCAATTCTTAGAACCAGTATTTAAAGCTAGTTTCCAGTGTCCTTATGGGATGAGAGGAAGGTGGGAAAGATTATTGAAAAACCTAGATGAGATCCTTCTCCTCACCCTTATTTTATAGAGGAAGAAAATCAGAGATTGGCCCTGAGGGATGAAGACCTTGATAGGCTAATTAGAATACTGTGCTGAATTGAAAAAGATGAAATTTAATAGGAATAAATGTATGTTTTACACTTGGGTTCAAAAGATCAACTTTGCATGGTACAAAATGGGGTGTAGGCATTGCTAGACAGCAATTTGTCTAAAAATAGCAATCTGTGTGGCCATCAGTTGGGGAATGACTGAACAAATTATGGTAATGTTAATATGAATGTAATGAAGCATTATTGCGCCATAAGAAGTGATGAAACCATAAGAAATGGTTTCAGAGAAACCTGGGAAGACTTGAATAGCCTGAAGCAGAAAGAGGTGAGCTGGACAAGAAGAACAATTGATACAAAAACAAACAACTTTGAAAAAACTCAAGAAGTGACCAACCTTCATTCCAGAGGACCAGTGGAGACACACCTTTCTGGACATGGTCATAGTGGACATTTTGCCCTTAGAGATTCACTCTAGCCTTGGATCTCTGATAATGAATAAGTGCTTAAAGGACCACCTCGTGGAAGAGGGAGAATATTCTGCTTGGACTCATGTGGGAAGAGTTAGGAATGATGTGTAGAAATTATAAAGAAGATGCCAGGGAAATCTTCCCGATGGCCATTTCTTCTGAAGCAGGATGGACTGCTAAGAGAGGTCATGGACTTTATCCCCTTTGAAGTCTTGAAGCAGACATCAAATGGTCACTTTTCAGTTATATTGTGGAAGGAGTGATTGATTGTTTGGGTGCAGGCTGGAGCAGGGAACCACTGAGGTCACTTCCAACTTTGTGATTCTAAGAAGCAACTTGCCCAGGATCACATAGCTAGTAGATGAGACAGCCAGGATTAGAACCCAGATGGCCTGGTTTCCAGGTCAGTGCCCTTGCTTCACACAGACAGACTGGCTGAATTGGATTAAACTGAATCGAACTGAAATAAATGAAATTGGAATAGAGAGACCTGAATTTTTCAAAGGGGTCTCTCTAATGGGGATTTCAGGACCTTGCCACCCTAAGATTAACAACAGCCTTCAGAGGACTGAACTCATTGGAGATTTGGATAAACATCTTAATGATGTGAGCTAGGAGGAAACGTTTGACCAGACAGCAGGGAGAAGGCTGGGTAGCTCCTATGGTAAGAAGGAATGGCTTCCTCGGGGTGGGGGAAGTGTTGTCCAACTGGCTGTGGCAGATAATCTCTGCCTGAAAAGGCCTGGGGCACAACTAGCCAGTGGGGTCAAATAATTCATTACAATTCAGCCAGCATACATTAAACACCTACTATGTACAAAGCACTATGCTTGGTACTGGGTATACAAAGAATCCTCCCCTTTCTCCTCACCACCCCCAGTAAAGTGAGGTAGTCCTAGACCTCAGGGAGTTTAAATTCTAATGGAGAAAAAAACATATACAGGCAGACTTCAGAGATGTTTGTTGCTTGTTTGGTTCCAGACCACTACAATAAAGTAAATATCGCAATAGAGGGAATTGCACACATTTTTTTGGTTTCCCAGAGCATATAAAAATATGTTTACACTATACTGTAGTCTATTAAGTATGTAATAGTATTATGTCTTAAAATATATACCTTAATTAAAAAGTACTTTATTGCTAAAACATGCTAATCATCATCTCAGCCTTCAGTAAGCGGTAATCTTTTTGCTGGTGGAGGGTCTTGC
>NW_027185761.1:22269195-22273960 GCF_028583685.1 Petaurus breviceps papuanus
TATTAAATGGTCTAATTTCAGGGAACAGGGAGGCCCAAAAGATGGGGAATGGCATGCTGATGGAGCAGTCAGAACATAACATTCATCAATTAAGTTTGCCATCTTCTATGGACATGATTCATGGCATTCCCCCTCCTCCCAAATTACAGTAGTAACATAAAGATCACTGATCACAGATCACCATACAGATAAAATAATAATGAAAAAGTTTGGAATATTTCAGGTATTATCAAAATGTGACACAAAAACACGATGTTTTAGACTTGCTCTCCACAAACCTTCAATTTGTAAGAAAACACAATAAAGCAAAGTGCAATAAAATAAGGTATGCCTGTACACTGATACATAAACACTGCATATATACAAAGCAAACAGAGGGAAGAGCCCGGCTAACCAAGGCCTCACCTCCTAAGTGGTAATTCAGCTGAGGCTGGAAAAGAGGTTGGCATTCTAGTTCTTCTCTCGTGAAGAAGAAAGAAACAACATTCTAGGGCAAAGACAAGGAGAGGAGAGATGGCCTGAGTGCTGGTCTACAGCATTTGGACCTTGGGTTTAACCAGAAGCTGGATGCAAATCTTCCCACTTAGGAAATAGCCTTTGTGGCTATCTTTTAATAAACTTTAGGGATACAAAGAAGGCAAAAAGACCACCAATGACAACCAGTCCCTGCCTCTCAAGGAACTAATGGTTGAATGTAGACATATATCATATGATTTTAAAAGTGTTGCTGTGGACCAGCCGCAGGGGCCAACAGGGACCAACATTTAAAAGTTGCTTTTTTTGTTGAGTCCTCAGTGGCTATTCCCCCATCTTTCCCCCACCCCATTATGCCACTGGGCCTTAATAAGAAATAGGAAAAAGAAAGGTTTTTCCACCCTATCCTGGTTAGACATTGAGATACAACATAGGGCAGCAGAGAGAGGACTTGCTTTCAAGTGAGAGGACTTGACTTTGAATCTCTGAATTCTGTTGCTTACTACTCACAAAACCCTTACATTCTTGGGTCCTCAGTTTCCTCTTTTGGAAAATGAGGGGACTGAGGACTAGATGACCTGTAAAGTCCTCCCAGCTCTAAAACTGCAATTCTACAACCTGAGATGTGCTGGGTTGTTGACTGGAGAAAGCCAGGTGCAGGCCAGAATGCACCCATGTCGACTCGGACTGTGGAGCAGAGGGGAAAGGAGCCACAGCCGGCCCGAAATCTGTGTTTCCTGCCTATCTGAGATTATGTACCTCAGTGTCAAAAGGCCTGAATTCCAGGCAAACCAAGAATAATGCCCTAGTCATCAAATTAGAAACCAAAATTCAGCCAAGAAATGTATTTGCTGCCAGAATGAGCATTGCCTTTTCTTCTCCCTCTCTCTTTTGCCCAAACTAAACATCCTCTTGTGAAATGTGTCCAATTTGCAATATTTACTTTCCGTTTATTTAATAACAGGAAAAGGTTTGCATGCCTTTTGTTGATTTTTACATTTCTTATTAAAATTCTTAAGGGGGTTTTGGGGAACTTAATCAGCAAAAAAAAGAGGAGGGTAAAAAAAAAAGATCTGCATTCCACAGCTTGTAGTAATGTAGGAAACAGTGTTTATTTGGAGAGCATTTCCAAGTGGGGGAAGGCAAACAATCCCATCTAATAGTCTCCACTCTGCTTCCATGCCTCCCTACCCCAGCTTCATTAGGGCTCCCCGGACATCTCCTTCACATTTCTGTGTTTACTGTAACGTGACAATCGTGTAGCTTGGATGGGGTTTCAGAGGACCTTGGAGTGTTTGCATTGGAAAGGGACTTGAGAAACCTCTGAGTCCAACCCACACCTGCAGAAGAATCTCCTATTTGATGTATGCCACAAATGACTGTCTAGCCTTGCTGCCGCCCAAGGCTACCCATTCCACTTTTGGACAGCTCTCATTATTATCCAGTATTTCTTTATGTCAGTTCTAATCCTGCCTTTCTACAGCTCCCAACCAGTTACTGCTTCTGCCTTCTGGGGAAGGATCAATTTATTCCCTCTTCCACCTGGGCTCTCTTCAAATATTTGCAACAATAGTCATGTCTTCTCTGGACTTAATATTCCCAAGTCATTCAATCCACACTCATGTAGTACAATCCAGGCTTTTTTCTCTGGGTCCTCCCCAAGACCTCAAGAGTAAAGGGGATTCAATCAAAGGGCCACATTTGAGGACCTAAAGGGCCACATGTGGCCTTGAGGCCACAAGTTCCCCACCCCTACTCCAGATTATCAATATCCTTCCCTGACTGTGGTACTTAAGAGATAAATACAATATTCTTGATGTGGTTTGGCCAGACCAGACCATAATGGAACTGCTACTTCCCTAGTTCTGGACCTTGTACCTCTTAATATAACTGAAGATCACACTGACTTTTTGGGCTGTAGATCATGCACTATTTATGCATATTTGAGCATTAGACCATTAAAATCTACAGAACTTTAGTGCAGTTAGTGTTAGACCTGGAGTCACAAGACCTTAATTCTAATTTGATCTCAGATACATCCTAACTGTGTAATCCTGGACAAATCATTTAATCCCTCTCTGTCTCAGTTTCCATATCTGGAAAATAGGGATACTAAGAGCATCTCCCTCCCAGGGTTGCTGTGAGGATCACATGAGTTAATAATTGTAAAGCCTCAGCACAGTGCGTAGCACATAGTAAATACGCTGTAAATGTTAGCTATTTTCATCACTATCATTATTATTATTATTCAGATGGAGTGCTATTTAGTCATACCTCACATGTCTTAAACTTGTGAAATTGATTTCCTGAATCCAAGTGTAAGACTTTACGTTTTTGATGACTAAGATTCATTTTGTCCATGGATTCAGTAGAAAAATGGAATACAATGTAAGCAAAGGCATGTCTGATTCAGTCATGCACAAACTATTGTGTGGTGCCATCTCTATTAATACAATTATCAAAGCACTTTAATCCTTCTCAAATTGATTCATCCATTCTCAGATGAAGTCACTTTGCCCTTTGTTTTTTGCTTAACTTCTTTGTTACAAGGGAAGGTGCAATTTTTGGGGGTTGGGTAGGGCAAGGGGGCAATTAATAGGAAGAGATTTTGTTGCAAAAGTCAACAATAAAAATGTTTTAAAAATGGATTTTGTCTTTCTAGGAACCCATCTCTAGTATAGCTAGGTCCTAATGAGTGTGAATAATGAATCCCCTGAAGTGGTCACATGATTCAAATTTGCACTGCACATTTCCATTGGACTGGAACCAGTTACCTACCATATTTCACATAACTGTAACTTTGTGTAGTGTGAATTTTAAAACAGGTGACCACATTAGGAGATTTATTATTCACACTAATCAGGACCTAGCTGTATTAGATTCCACTCAACATTTCATCCTCTCAGCCTACCCGTGTCTTTGGATCCTTACAACATATCACAGTGTATTAGCTGTCCCTCCCAGCTTTGCAACACCTGTGAATTTAAGGAGTATGTAAATCCATATAATCGAGAGGAACATTGAACAGCACAGAGATGAGAAAGATCTCTGGGGTACTCTACAGGAGACTTCCTTCTACACTGACAATGAACTATTAATGACTATTCTTTGGGTGAACAACCTTCTGAGCTCATACTGGTCTGATCAGTCACAGTCATACACACTGTACCTTGACTCCAACATAGTAATGTCATTTTGGTCTTCAAGAATGAAGGACAACAATCAACCAACTGTTCAACCAGTTTTGAATCCACTTAATTGTACTATTGAGCAGCATACATTCATCTTTTCCATAGGAATAGTATGGGAAGTATGTCAAATGCTTCTCTGAAATCTAGGCACACTCATTTATAGCATCTCTTGATCTACCAGTCTTGTAACCCAACTGGGGTTAGTCTGAAGAAAGTTATTCTGGGTCAACTCATTGTGACTCCTTGTGATCACCTCTTCCTTTCTGAGATTTTCACATGCCATGTAGCCAAGGACAATGAACATCCAACAGGTTCTAGAATTTTGCCAGGAATAAAAGTCAAACTCACTGGCCCATAGTTAGTGGCTCCCATCATCTTCTCTTTTTATGAAAATTTGGACAATATTTGCTTTTCTCCTATCTGGCACTCCTTCTTCCATTCTATAAGATCACTGACAGTGACTCAGAAATCTTTCAGTATCTTGGAAGGAAGGAAGGAAGAAAGGGAAGAAGGAAGGAGGGAAGGCAGGCAGGAAGGATGGAGAGAGAGAAGAAAGGAAGAAAGGAAGGAGGGGAACCAGGATTTATTAAATGTATTTGTGTGCCAGGCAGTGTGCTTAGACTTTAAAGTCTGGTCCATCTGAGCCTGGTGATTTGAACTCCTCATGGGCAGCATGGGGCTCTGTTACTATCTCTTTAGTGATTTCAAGGTTTTGGCTCCCCATGGGTCATTTTCCTTCTATCCTTTTTAATCCAAAGACCATTCTCCTTGGAAGAGAAAACCAAAGCAATGGAAGAATCAAGCCACTCTGGCTTCTCTCATTAAATTAGCATTTATAATTATCATCATCATCATTATTAAGCACCTACTATGTGCCAGGCACCATGCTAAGTGCTTTACAAATATTATTTCACTTGATCCTCACAACAACCCTAAGAGGTAGGTGCTGTTATTATCCCCACTTCAGAGAAGAGAGAGCTGAAGCAGACAGAGGTTAAATAACTTGCCAAGGATCACACAGCTAATAAGTGTCTAAGGCCAAATTTGAACTCAGGTCTTCCAGACTCCAGGTCTAGTGTTCTATCCACTTCACCCCCTAG
>NW_027185761.1:22273970-22289372 GCF_028583685.1 Petaurus breviceps papuanus
CACTACCACCACCACCATCATCATCATCACCACCACCACCACCATCATCACCACCACCACCACCACCACCATCACCACCATCATCAGCAGCATCACCACCATCATCATCATCACCACCACCATCATCATCATCATCACCATCATCATCATCACCACCACCACCATCATCACCACCATCATCATCAGCATCACCACCATCATCATCACCACCACCACCATCATCATCACCATCACCCTCATTATCATCCTCCTTCTCATTTTTCTCCTCCTCCCATCTACCCTGATCAACTCTACTTCTCGTTATTTGATCCCCTCTTTTCCCTCAATATAGCTTTTACTTAATTTTTTCCCAAAGTATTTTTTTAAATACCCTTATTGTTTTGTAGTGTTCCTCACCATTTTTAGTTCACTCTAATCTTTAGTGTTCTTTTTTGCTTGTTTTTTGTTTTTTGCTTTCTGGAGGGCAATTGGGGTTAAGTGACTTGCCCAAGGTCACATGGCTAGTAACTGTTAAGTGTCTGAGGCTGGATTTGAACTCAGGTCCTCCTGACTCCAGGGCTGGTGCTCTATTCACTGCGCCATCCAGCCATCCCATCTTTAGTGTTCTTGACATCAAAAAGGTCTTAGAGATCATCTAATTTAGCCCCCTTATCTTTACAAAGGAGGAAACTGAGGACTGGGGAGGTGTTATGAATTACCCTTGGTCACCAAGCTTGGAAGTAAAACACCTGGGACTCAAATCCTGGTCCTCTGATTCCCCAAAGGCAGCTGGGTGATACAGTGGATAGAGAACTGGACCTGAGTTCAAATACAGACTTAGATACTTACTAGCTGTGAGACCTGGGCAAGTCACTCATCTTGGTTTGCCTCAGTTTACTCAGCTATAAAATGGGCAGAATAATAGTACTTCCCCCCCAGAACTATTGTGAGGTTCAAATTAGATAATCATTTGTATAACACTTAGCACAGTACCTGGCATATAGTAGGTACTTAATAGATGCTTCTTTTCCTTCTTCCTCCTAGTCTAGTATTCTTTCAGTCATACCATGTTGCCTCACTCAAGATCACACAATGAGTCAGTACAAATGCTATTGTTATTGATAAAATGCCAGCTGTTATTCTGATGGTGATTATCATTATTAATAGCAGAACTAGGATGAGAACCTATGTACTAGTTGTGTGACTGAACACAGGACAATCAGAACAATATTTGCTCTTTCCATCCCAATGGTACTTCTCCCATTCCACAAGGTCACTGATAATGACTCAGCAATCCCATCTGCTAGTTTTTTCACTGCCAGGGAAAGAAGTAAGGATGAAAGGAAGCAAAAATTTATTAAATGCATCCTATGTATTAAATGCATACACTTCCCCAAGTCTCAGTTTCCTCATCTATAAGTAGGGGGATAATAATAAATAAAACAATAGATTATTATTTATTATAGAATAAATATAAATAATAATAAATATAACCTGACTGGGTTGTGGTGAAGACCAAATGAGATTATGTATGCAATGTGTTCTACAAACATCAAAGTGCTATTAGAAAAAATTAGTGATTTTTATGGTATTGATTATGATTATTTTCTCATCTTTCTGGATGGAGTTCAGCTAGAGGTGGTCAAGCGATTTTCCTACTTTTATTCTTTTGTGCTTAACACTCTGGCTACTGTTGCATATGTACACAAAATGAGTATCTTTTATAATTGAAGAAATTAGCAAAGGGGTGGCCAGGTAGCACAGCGAGTAAGAGCACCGGCTCCAGTGTTGGGATGACCTGGGGATTGAATCTGGGCTCAGACACTTAGCACCCACTCAGCAACACCTGGCTGTGTAACCTTGAGCAAGTTACTTAACCCCAGTTGCTTAGGGGCAGCCAGGTGGCTCAGTGAGTAAAGAGCACTGGCCCCAGAGTCGGGATGACCTGGGGATCAAATCCAGGCTCAGATACTTAGCACCACACCCAGAAATAACTGGCCCTGTAACCTTGAGCAAGTTACTTAACCCCAATTGCTTAAAAAGAAAAAAAAGAAAGAAATCAGCAGGGCGTGAATGTTTATAGATTGCTTTGAACGAATCTGTAAGGGCTCTCTATGGGGTACCTAAACATGTCATTGGCCTCTCTTTGTAGGGGTCGGTGGATTTTTTTTTTAATCTTTTGTGATAAATACATGATGTTTTCTGTCAAAAAAGATGGGATGAACCTTACATCGGACAGGATACTGGGAAAGTACTTGGCCATTTAATCATGTGCCACCATAAAGCATTTGGGCCAATAATTGTGACTGTTATGCAGATTCACCATTTTCCAGTTTTATAGAGAACCTAGAGTTGAATTTGCCTCCTTTGTTGTAACCATTTTGCCATTCATTCTATTAGCAGTATGGAAGCTTTCAGTTTGATTTTCAGTTCAGCTTGTTCTTTTATTGTGGTGAACTTCTTTCCACCACAGAGGCAAATCCACGCCCCCCTTTGGGGACTTCCTTTGTTAATTGTTCATCTGTGGATGCCTCATTTTGTCCTAACATTGAACCTGAGCTAAGAGAATGATGGTGTTAGAGCTGCCTCTGACAGTGGTCATGGTGAGAACGATTCATCTAAAGAACCTTGGATTGTGAATTGAAGTCCTGAATTTAATGAATGTAGTGATCTTGTGCAAACTTCTTGACATCTCCGAACCTCAGCTTACCTATTGGTGAATATATGTGTATCTATATATCTATTATACAGATAGATCTGCATATCTCAGTCCATATCCCTTTCCATGTCTTTCTCTCTATATCAAATAATTCCTTGCTTTTCTAGAGTGCTTTATGATGTTCAAAGCCCTTTTACAAAAGTTAACTCATTTGATCATAACATCCTGGAGACTTAGGCAAGGCAGTATGAGGAATGATCATTTCTCTCTTGTTTTTAATAACTAATTATTGGATCAGGACCAAGGTTTCCCCCTTTTTCTACTTCCTCATCTAGAAATTAACCAGTGCGGGAAGTCTTTCTAAAAGATTTACACAGTCAAGTTGACTGAGATCTAATCAAAGACAGTAAAAGACATTCTAAGTTTAGGCTAATAGATGCATCCCTGCTCATTATGTTTGTTCAGACAGGTCTGGGAAAATATGGGTCCTTTCTTTTGGCAGACAAGTGATAGAGAAAATTGATAAGTTTCTTTGACCAAGATTTGGGTGATCCAAGTCACATACCCCAAGACCCTCAAGGTAATATAGTCCACTCTTTTACTATAATATTATTTTTCTCATTAATTGTTAACCAATCAGATTTGATGCCACCCTCAGGAACACCTGCTCTTCCAAGGGCATCATATAAACCGTGAGCCCACTGCCATGAGGGGTCTTTGGTTTAAGAGAGATGGCCAAATGACCATCCCTTTATTAATAAATATGCTGGCCTTATTAATAAAATGAATAAATTACCCAGAACTATGTCTCTCAAACTTTTAAAAATGCCACAGCAGGGATTTTTATCCCCATTTTACAGATATTAACTTATCCAAAATCATAAGGTTAGTAAGTCGTAGATCCAAGATTAGAATTTACCTCTCCTGGTTTAGTGTTCTTTCTTTTAAAAACGAGTAAATGTTTTATTAATGCTTGTGTGTTTATATTGCTGTCACTTCTCAATGTCACCCTCTCCCCCTTCCCTGTCCTATAAAACTCTCCCTTGTAACAAAGAAGCACGATAAAACAAAACAAACCAGCACTTGGCCACATCTGACTACAATAGATCATTCCTCACCTAGAGTCTATCTGCATCCTGCTGAGAGGCAAGAGGCAGGCTTCACCATCTGTCCTCTGCAGTCAAGACTGGTCATTGCATTGATATGAGTCTTCCTCTTTTTAAGAATGTCCTGCAGAAGGTGATGTTTAAAGTGAGCCTTAAATGAAGCCCTGGAAACTAAGAGGTGGAGACCATTCCAAGCATGGTGGACAGTTAGTACAAAGTCATTGAGTCAGGAGATGGAATGTTGTGTGTGGATAACAGAAAGCAGACCAGTGGAGCTGGATGGTTGAGTGTGTGGAGGAGAAGAAAGTATAAGACTGGAAAGATCCAAAGGGGCCAGGTTGAAATTTATGCTACTGGGTGAGGCTGAAGCTAGTGGATCACTTGAGCCTTGGCATTTTGAGCTGCATTAGGGCAAAAGCCAACTGGGTGTCTGTAAATAAGTCTGGCACCAATATGAAAACAGAGCAGGTCAAATTGCTAAATACCCTGTCTATATATCCTGTATCAAACTTGCTTTGTATATATTTGTTTGCATGTCCCTTCCCCCTCATCAGATTGTAAGCTCCTTAAGGGCAGAGACTGTGTTTTGCCTCTTTGTATCCCCCCCCCCAGTGATTAGCACAGTACTTGGCACATAGTAGGCACTTAATGAACGTTTATTGAATTGAACTGAATCGAAATGAAATGTAATGTTGATCAGAAGTGGGACTGGGCTGATGAGTGTCTACTGTGGTTTCTGCCTCTGTGAGATAGGGAAGACCTGGTCTCAAGAAAAGGCTATGATACTTGGCAATTAATTTTAAGCTCTGTGCAAATGTAAGGTAGTGATGGCAGTCAGTTTGCCAAGGCATATTTTCTGAGCACCCACTGGGTGTAGAGCAGAGTGCTGTGGTGCCATCTCCTCAAGTTACAGACTCCTGGGTCTGCTCTGAGGATGGTCATCCCTAGCCATCTTCTCCAGTGGGTACCACTTTGTCTCTCATTCCCCCTGACTCAGAACCAGGAGGACGAGAAATTGTTATGTCCTCAGTCCCCACTGTCACTTGAAAAGCATTTTCATCCCTTCATGTCCTTTTTTAAAAAATCTATAGGACTCAATAGTAGCTAGCTCTTTCATAGCACTTTAAGGTTTGCAAAGCACTTGCCAAATGTCTCATTTTATCCTTGAAACAACCTTGGGAGGTAGATGCGATTGTTATGCCCACTTTACAGATAAGGAAATTGAGGCACGGGGAGGTGAAATTAACTTGACTTAGATTTACACAGCTAGTAAATGTCTGAGGAAGGGTGGAACGCAGGTCTTTTGGACTCCAAGTTCAATACTGTAGCCACCATTGCTGTGGCTGTGTTCACATCGCTCTTTCTTCATCTGGCTGACTTCCTCATCCTGTACTGACTTCCAGGTCCCTCTTTTGGCTTTCTTAGTGACTCTGGTACTTGACTCACTTCCTCTCCACTCCAGCCTCTCATCACTGAGGACTTCAGCATCCATAGACTACCCCTCTGATAATCTGAGCCCCAGATTCTGCTACCTCTGCAGCTCCATCATCCCTTCTTCCTTCTCGGCCTCAGCCCCACACTCACTCCTTGGTGTTGCATCCCTAGCACACTACAGAACTTCCATCCACAGCCTCCTATGCCATCGCCTCTTCTGCTCACCCTCACACACAACCTACTTTTCACTCGTAACGTCTCCTCTAGCCCCTGTCTGTTCTTCCAGTTCACCTTCCCCATTCTGACTTCACTTTCCTCCATGCCTAACTTTGACTCCGTGGGCTACTTCTTGTACGTCTTGCTAGTTATTATTGTGAACTTCCTTCGGACAGATCTTCTTTGGTCTCAAACTGCAAATTCTTACTCCACCTCAGAATTTCTTCTCTCTTGTCCCTGGCTGTCTCCTCAGCTCCTTGCTGTCTGGATTCCTTCCACTTTCCTGCAACTCAGCTGCCCAACTAATGTCCTTCCCCTCTTTATCCTCCTTGATCTATGTGGAATTTACACTGGGGGTCCCTTCTCCTGTTGTTATTCAGCTATTTTTCAGTCATGTTCAACTCTTGGTAACCCCATTTGGGGTTTTCTTGGAAAAGATATTGGAGTGATTTGCCATTTCCTTCTTCATCTCATTTTCCAGATGAGGAAACTGAGTCAAAGAGGGTTAAGTGACTTACTCAAGGTCACATAGCTAGTAAGTGTATGAGGCCAGATTTTAACTTAGGAAGATGAGTCTTCCTGACTCCAGGCCTGGTATCTATCCACTGTGCCCCCTAACTGGCTTAAGATAATATAGTAAAATGAAAATTCTCCTTCATTTCAGGAGAAACATCTCTTTGAATGCTGACTCTGATGCTTATTTTTTATAAATTTAATATTTTTTCAAATAAGGAAAAAATTTGTTTTAACTCTTTCCCTCCATTGAAAAAAGAAAAAGGAAAACAAAATTCATAGAAAATATGCAGTCAAGCAAAACACATTCCTACATTGGCCATCTCCAAAAGTCTGTGTCTCCTTCTATACCCCAAGTCCATCATCTCTCTGATATTATTTCTTTGACTGTGAATAAGCCACCTAATCTCAATGAATCGAGTTCCTCATCTGTAAAATGGAGATAGTAATACCTGTAATCCTTACTGCACAGAGTAGTTGCTGAATCTAGCTGTTCTTGGAGCCAACATGTGAGAATAAGCTACTCCACGGGCTACATTTACTTTTCCTCTAACTAGGTTATAAGTTGCATCCAGGCAAAAACCATTAGTAACTAGATAGTACTCATCACAGAATAGGTGCTTAATAAAGGACTGGAAAAAATCTGCAGACTATGTCATAGGAAATATATATTGCATAATGTCTAATAGAGACAATAATCAATTTCTCTATTACATTTCAAGAATTAATATAACCTAATTTTATTGCCTTACCAGTAAAATCAATATATATTATACACACATGCATATACATAAAACATATATACATATATGAGATAATATAAGGAGCTTAAAGCATTTTATAAATACTAGTTATTATTATTAAAGATATTGTCAAAAATGTCTTCAGATAATATTATTGTATAGGGTTACTTCTATTACATAATTTAACCATAGGACTAATTTTTTTTAAAAAAAGGATTAGACTAGATGATCTCCAAGCTCTAACAGTCTATGAATTTACAAATGTTTAATTCAATTACATTCATTTAGTTGTGTGCCTGTTACATGCAAAGAACCAGCTTGTAGATCACATATCCAGCTTAAATGGTATGAGCTCATTTCCCTTCACCGTTCTGGATCCTCCCAAGTTTATCAACATACTTGTAAAAGCAAGATGCATAGAACTGAAGCTAGTAATGCTTCAGACATGCTCTGACTAGGGCCTCTTCATTGCTTCTTCGTCACTGGATGCTCTGCCTCTCCCAATGTAGCCCAAGATTGCATTAATTATCTCAGCTACCCAACATGCTTTGGACTTCTATTGAACTTTCTGTTGGTCTCAGGTCCTTTCTCAGATACACTGCCGTCTAGCTATACCAGTGCCATTTTATACTCGTGAAGTCAACTTTTTTGAGCCCAAGTGTATTTATTCCTATTAAATATCTTCATTGATAGTAGTGTTAAACAGCAAAGGGCCATGCAAAGATCCACAGAGCACTCCACTGTAAAATGCCTTCCAGGTTGACATGGAACCATTGGCTGACTTTGAACACTTTGGACATGATCATCCAGCTAATTCTGAATCCACCTCTCTATACCCTTGTCTAAGTCATATCTCTCTATCTTTTCCATAATAATTGCATAAGAGACTTTATCAAATGCATTGCTAAAATCTCAGTAAACTTTGTATGATTTCCTTGATCTACCAGTTTAGTAACCCTGTCGAAAAAGGAAATAAAGTCAGTCTAGTGTGACCAGTTCTCAATGAAGCTATCCTGGCTTTGCATTATCACTGCTTCCTTTTCTATATGTTTACCAACCATCTCTAATAATAAGGTCTAGGATTTTTACCGGCAATTAAAGTAAACAAGACCTGATGACTTATTGGATAGGGGATTATGGGAGAAGTTAAGGGTGTCTCCCAAGTTTCCAGCTGGGTTTGTTTGGGAGTAGGGTGATGCCAAATTATGAGATTCCAGTTTAGGGGAGAACATGAGTTCTATTTGGGATATACTGAGTTTGAGATGCTAAGGGAGCATCCAAGCAAAGGTGTCCAAAAGGCAGTTGAAGATGTGGGTCTGGAGTGTTGGTGAGAGATTAGCATTGGATATATGGATCTACATGTAATTGAATTGTATGACTGTGGACTTTTATTTTCAGCTTTTAGACTCAGTGGCCCAGGGAAAGCAGAACAGAAAGGGAACCTGCTAAGACTGAGGTGTAGAGGGGAATGTAACCCATTTTTCTCTCCTCTTTCTCTTTTCCCATTTGTTAATCTTTTCTTCTCTCTATTTTCACTTCTCCTTTCTTGAGGTCATTGAAATTGTAAACTCCGATCTGGAAGAGACCTTAGGGATCATCTGACCTAATCTCTTCATTTTATTGAGGAGGAAACGGAGGTCATGGGATATGAATGTCTTGCCCAGCGTCACATAGCAAGTAAGTGCCATAGTTGGAATGATAGTCTAGGGCTTTTTCTGAGCCTTATCACATATATAATATAAAATTATATATAATATATAAAATTATATATCTACATTATATTGATATAATATGATATTGATAATGCACCTACATTATATTGATATCCAGTTGAAGGACTTGAAAAATATAACTTTTAGAGTTATTGAATAAAGTTTTGTATGGCTTGTTCCCAATAATAATTTAAAAATAACAATGTTATATAGTACATTAAGAAAGAAATATTTTACATTATATTCAATAGCTAAACCTGTAAATTCACCTGTCTATCCATCTATCCATCCACTCAAAGTCTATTTATTAAAGATTGACTGTATTCTAGGCACCATGGGGACATACAAAGATGCATTGGATACAGTCCCTGCTGTGAGGTTACTGCCTCCTCCAGTGCCCTTTCCCCAACATCATGCTGTCTCTTTTTAGCGGAAAAATGTCAAAAATGTAGTAATCAGACAGCTCCTTGGTGCATTGGCATTTGAGGCTTGTTTGCCTTTTTCAGCAAATATCTAGAATAATGTAAAGTCTATAAACTCAGTGGCCCCTTTCTACCCCCTCTTCCAACTCTGAGTTTTCAGCCAGATTAAGTTTTAAGAGTAGATTGAATAGGAGATTGGTTGGAAAGAAACAAATTCCTCTAGAAGAAATGTTTGACCTTCTACCTATCTTCTTTTCAGTGACTGGCAACTAGCATCATAGGACAAATTTTAATTTTTTCATTGATTCCATTTAATTTTTTAAAAAATTAAAGAAAAATTTATTTCCCTTAGTTGCTACAATACAACTGGTTCCCAGTATCCCTAACTTCCCTTTTCTTCCCTCCCCTACCATATACATCTTGAACAAAGCAAAAAGTCAACTGACACAAAGATCCTATCTATTAGCATGTGCAGCTTTCTACATTCAGGTCTCTCCCCTCTTTACTGCGGAAAGGGAAATGTGTTTCATGATTGGTTCTCTGGCACCAAGACTGGTCATACCCATTAAGTCTAGTTGACTGACTTTCAGTGTCATCTTTATTTATATGATGGCAGGCATTGTATATATCGTTCTTCTGGTTCTACTTTCTCTGAATTCACTTTTTTTCTTTCCTTATGGCTCGAAAATATTCCGTGACTTTCATATGAAAATCATTTCATTGTTCAATGGAAAAAGCACTCGCCCTGTAGTCAGAGGTCCTAGGTTCATATCCCACTGTTGATGCTTATGACCTGTGTGATCCAAGGCAAGTCATTTAACCTCCCTGGGTCTCAGTTTCCTCATCAAAATGAGGACTTTGGATAAGATGACTTTTGAGGTCTCCCTCCCCCCCCCCACCCCCTGCCAGCTCTACATATCTGTTTCTATGATCCTATGATTCCTTATACCAAAATTTGTTTGGCTCTTCCACAAATGATGGGCACCCACTTTGTTTTCATTTTTTTTGCTCTAAGAAAGTGAACATTTTGACATGTGTGAATTCAGGGTTGGAAGAGACCCTGAAACTAATTTAGTCCATCTAAAAATCACTGTCTTTTTTCTCCAACTGTCCTTTGTCTCCTTCATTTCACAGAGATGAAAATTGAGACCCAGAAGGTTGAACTGACTGGAACCAGTTCAATATGAATGAAAGAGCTGAGAGTAGGTTTAGTTTTGAAAAGGGGATGGAAGGAGAATTGGGGAGTTGGAACAGAGAGGGAGAGAGACTACAGAGGGAGCTAAAAGCAGGCTTTGATAGTAAGGTGGAGGGAGGGAAGAAAAATGGGGGAGGGTCAAAAAGAAAATCTGCTGTCTTCCAAATTTCGGAATCGAAAGATCCTTTTGTGGCCATAATAAATACATACACTTTGGACTCTCACCTGTAAAGCCTTTATTTCCCTCTATTTAGCCTTCTTCATTTACAGATTCAGGCTTCATAAGAAGTTGTCAAGACTGCCCTAGCCAGGCTATGTGGCCCCCCATAAACTTGAAAATGCCATTTGTCTCTAGTTAATGTAACCTTATTTACTATACTGCCCCAACAATTTCCCCTCCCACGTGCTTTGGTTTTTTTCATACTCTGATTTGACTCAAACACTAAATAAGTATATTATTTACAAAATATCTTTATCACCCAGAAGATATCTCACTGAAAGGAATTAAACAGTTACACATTAAAACTTTTATATATGGGATACGCATCAGTAAACATCAGTATATGCCATTCCAGACCCATTTCTATTTTCTCTGTGGGAAAAACAAGTTACTGAAGCTGAAAGGTGAAGGCTGTCCTTTGTGAAGGAGCCCTTGGCCAAAACCTCCTTCTGAGGGCACTCATCAACACAACCCAGCTGAGAGGCCAGAGTTCTGAGGGTGAAAAAGAGTTAGTTTGTATAAACACTTCAGGGAAGAAGCAGATCAACATGGCGGCTGTGTCTCTTTGGGCAATTCACTTCCCTGCCCCTGGGCCTCAGTCTGCAGATCTAAATGAGGAGGTTGGATGAGATGGGAGGGCCCTTCTAATTCTGACATTTTATGTTTCTGTTTATTGAGCACCTACTATGTGGTCAATGTATCTTGGTAGTGGGAGAAGCAAAGGGTAAGCAAAGGCCTGGTGCTGGGAAAGTGTGAGGGGGTTGGCAGAACAGCCCAATGGGATGTTAGATTGGAAAGGCACTTAGAAATCACTTTATCCAAGCCCCTCATTTTGACAAAGGATGAAACTGAGGTCTGGAGGGAGAAATGTTTGCTCTAGGCCCAAGTAGTGGCAAGAGCTGCCACAGTAGTGGGGGATTCCTCCTAGGAAATAATGGGAGGTAAAGTTGGATGGATAGGGTGGGGTCAGACAATGGAAGTCTGGAATGTTGGGTAGATTAATCTCCATTCATGTTCTAGTGGAAGAAAAGGATTGTTCAGTACAGGTAAACAGAGGCAACATGAAAAGACTGGGAGTCTGGAAAGGAGGGAGAGAAGAAAGGGCAGGAGGGAAGGACACAGAAAGGAGGGAGGGGGGTAGGCGCTAATGACACATTGCAATTCCTTTGCTAGTTTGTTCCCAATGTTCCTTCCCCACTCTTTCAAGGTGATTTGAAAGGTGAACCACCAGGACCAAGACAACTCTTCAGACCCCTTCGGAAGCTGCTGTGGACCCTGGTGTGAACCGTGCAGTGGGGAGAACCCTGGGTCCAGATTAGGAGTCAGAGGACCTGGATGTGAATCCCACATCTGCCACTTCCTGCTTCTGTGACTTCGAGCAAGTACTTGTCCTTCTCTAGGATTCAATTTCTTCCTAGATGGGGTCCCTGGGACCTCTAACTCTATGATTCTGTAATGTAAACACCGAAACTACCGGGACAAAGAATTTGTGTCCCTCATTCTGCCTCCCCCATCTTCTCCCCCACCCCCATATCTCTTTCTCTGTTGCTATCTTTCTCCCCTCTCTCCTCTCCTCTCTTTTCTTTCATTCTCTCCCCCTTCTCTCTCTTTTCTTTCTTTGTTTCTCTCTCTCTCTCCCTCCCTCCCATTTCTTTCTCTCACACCTTTTGGGGAGTGGGGGTATCTGCACAACCAAAGCATTGTCATTTATATATTCAGATACTCTTGCAAATTTCATTCAAAAGGAATTCAGCAGACATTCACTAAGTGCCTACTGTGTCTAAAGAACTATGTGGGTTCTGTGAACACAAAGACAAAGCTAAAACCAGTCCTTGTCTTCAAGGAGCTTATGTTCTGCTGGGGAGATACAACACACACACAGATCAGTTGGTATAAAGCAATATACAATTATATGGAGTAAATTTAAGAAGGAGGGCACTACCTGCTGCAGTGATCAGGAAGACTCTTGTGTATGATTTGGTGCCTGCCCTGAGCCTGGAAGGAAGCCAGGGGTTCTAAGAGGCTGAGATGAGGAAGGAGGGAGTGCATGCCAGGCATGGAGAATGACAGAGGAACAGCCCCTATTTATATAGTGTTCTCCTCATGACAGCCCTGCAGGCTGCTTGTAGACACATTCTCAATCTTATTATTGTTATGAGAGCAGACCAATATCACACAGCCAGGAAACTGAGGCAGGATTCAAACCTAACTCTCCTGATTCTGGGTCTTACACCTTAGCCACTCTACCCTAACTTTTCTTGCTTTAATGATCACAAAATCACTGATTATATCAAAGGTTTCCATCCTCAAATATTACCCTCACCATTGAATCAGTTCCTTCCCTCAAGCCTAGTCTGAAACAGCTTACCTTTCCTTACTGATTAAAGATAGACAAAGCACTCTCTTCCCAAGAATCCTGGAAAGCAGCACAGGGTGGTTCTTTCTATACTTTATCTATAGCTGGATAATCTGGGTTCATGACTGGGACGGTTGGTAGCACATTGGACAGAGTATTGGGCCTGGAGTCAGGAAGACTCATTTTTCTGAGTCCAAATCTGGCCTCAGATACTTGCTAGCTGTGTAACTCTGGCTTAACTCTTGTAACTCTTGGCCTCAGTTTCCTCATTTGTAAAATGAGTTAGAGAAGGAAATGACAAACTTCTCCAGTATCTTTGTCAAGAAAACCCCAAATGGGGTCATGGAGAGTCAGACATGAATGAAACAACTATGACTTGGGTTTGAATACTTCTTCTTCAACTTCCTACCCGTGTGACCATGTACAAATTATTTAACCTCAACCTCTCTGGGTATCACTTTTCTTATCCTTAAAATGGGGGGTTAGGGATGGACTATGTCAGAGGCTTGAAACTGGACTGCACTGGGGCTGACAACACTCCCCAGTTCCTCTGAACCAGATTAAAATGTAATTGGAGAGTATTTAACAAAATAAACAAAAAATTCAACAAAACATAGATAATATTAATGTGTGGTTTTCTAAGTCAATATGTAGCCCTTATGCATGGCTTAGTTTCTATTCGAATTTGACACCCCTAGACTAGATGACCAACCCTAAATCTATAATCACATGACTCTGTGAGAATAGCCAGTACAAATTATCACGTCCTTTTTAAAAAGGAGGAAAACAAGGGTCAAAAGAGAAGTGACTTTTCTAAAGTCTTAGAGATAGCAAGTTTTAAAGCAGGTCTTTGACGCCAAGTTCAGTTCTCTTTTCATTCTACTTGAGGTCTGGGGACTGAGCCCAGAAGGGCAAAGTCAGGGCTGTGTTTATGACTAAGTACATGCCATGGGCATTTGGTCAATGTAGAAATGTGGATTCAGTCATTGCTTGGGAAAGGGGGAGTGGTACTCCTGAAGCAAACCTGGAATCCAGTAGAGACACAAGGCAAAAGGCTTTCTATGCCCATGGCTGACCCCACCCCAGCAACCAGACATTTGCTTACTTATTTACCGTTGGAAAACATAAACATTTCTCTCCTCTTGGGACCAGACCCTAGGACAAAAGGAGTTCACTGCAATGGAAAAGCTCTGTCTCTAGTATGGAGAAATAATCAGCTACTCAGACAATATTGCAACATGGCACCATGGACCGTGAACTCTATGAGAAGAGAGAGATTTCATTCTGCCCAAATAGCCACATGACCGTTGTTTTTCCTTCCACAGAAGTAATAGGGCTTTCCATGTATCCATTTACAGAGGGCAAAGTTACTCCACTCATAATGTTGGGAGACTTCACCCTAACCCAAACTCTACCCACACCCCTAACCCTACACCTTGTCTTCTTCATACTTAGATGGATCTTTGATTTCCTCTATGTAGGTGCTCCCTCCAAAGATATAGACTGCTCTCACATTCCTATTGTTCACATCCCAGAAAAAATTCTACACATCTGTGGTGGAAACAGTGATTTAGAATCAGAGGACCCAGGTCCAAATCTTAGTTCTGTTATCTACTACCTAGGTGATATTGGGCAAATCATTTCACTTCTCTGGGTCTTCTCATCTGTAAAGTGAGGGGTTTGGACTGGATGGCCTCCAAGTACCATTCCAAATCTAAATCTATGGCCCAGTGGTCTTCTAGGTCTCTTGACATTACTTGGCGACCAATAGAGCCCATGGTCTGCCCATTGGTTATCTCTCATTCTTAATACATGACTAGTCTAATTTCTCTTCTCGTCATACATCTTTTTGTAGAAACCTTTATCCCACTTCCCTTGTGCAATATTCTTTTGGTAATGTGTTATGATATTATGTCCTTTGGAAGAAAATAAGAGTCAGAGAGCCAAAGGTCACAGACAGAATTAGACCTAGAACCCAGGTGTTGCCTGTTTCAATAATCAGAAAAATCCACACGTTCATAGGATTTTATGCTGAAATAGGTTTGGGTCCTTTTTTCTCTTACTCTCTATGACTAATTTGCTAAGGGTTTTCCTTCCTCTCTCCCCCACAGACTTGTTCATATGATCATGAGATTGGAAATTTAGAGCCTGAAGGAACTTTAGGAGTTATTAGACCCAAACCCCCAGTTTGCAGATGGGCACAGAAAAGTCAAGTGATTTGTCCTATGTCACATAATTATTAAGAATCTAAGGTGAAAGTTGAAACAACTTCCTCCTGATGCCAAAGATAGATTCCTATCTACTACACCAAGCTCTAAATGGGAACTTCCAATCTGAGTGGGATGGAAAAGCCTCTTTAGCTTCCTTGACTTCCACACCGAGAGCCTTCTCACCTCAAAGATGCCTCTGCCCTGCAGCCCCTCCTGTGCTTGGTGAAGACCGCCCCAGCACCCCTCCTTCAGGAAGGAGCCTGAGCCGGCCATCCTCACTCCTGCCCCTGCTCTGCTCCTGATTCTCCCTTGTGCTACCCCCTCCCACCACCTTACAGCTTCCTTTCGTGTGTCAGCTTTTCCCATTAGAAGGTAAGCTTCTTAAAGGTAGGAACTTTTCTGCTTCTGTTTGTATTCCCAGCATTTAACACTTGGCTTGGCATGTAGTAATCACTTAATAAATGCTCTGTCTTCTATGTATCTGTCTATCATCTGCCTAACTATCCATAATCTAACATCCATATGTCTATCTACCTGATCCATCTTTCTCTCTCTCTATCCATCCATCCATATCTCTATCCATCCATCTATCTATCTATCTATCTATCTATCTATCTATCTATCTATCTATCTATCT